>NC_072398.2:154080530-154383560 GCF_028858775.2 Pan troglodytes | reverse complement strand
GTTATGATGAGTTTCCTTCCTAGTAAAAAAAATAAAAAAAGGGGGTGGGGGGAAATACTCCACAATCTTTGATGGATAAAAGGGCATTCATGTTGGATGAGGACAACAATATCAGGCAAATGTATCAGTGAAATACGCAGAACTGTGCCTGGCCGTTCAATAAGGAACAACAGAAAAAAATTCAAACTTTCAACAGCACAACATATGGACTCAATAAAACGAAATGAAATTTGATAGGAACTAATGTAAAGCCAAACAAAAAGGCTTTTAGCTTCAGAAAATACAGGAGCATGACTTAATAACAGTAGTCACAGAAAATATTTGGAGGTCATAGGACACTGTAATAGAAGATATAGCAATGAAAAGGTCACTATGACCCTGATACATACACAAAGAGTCTAAGAACAAAACAGCAAGGTTCAGGACTGATCAGAAAACTTCTGGAAGTGTTTTTAAACCTTGTTTTTTGTTTTTGTTTTTGTTTTTGAGATGAAGTCTCATTCTGTGGCCCAGGCTGGAGTGCAGTGGCACAATCTCAGCTCACTGCAACCTCTGCCTCCTGGGTTCAAGTGATTCTCCTGCCTCAGCCTCCCGTCTAGCTGGAATTACAGGTGTACCCCACCATGCCTGGCTAAGTTTTGTATTTTTTGTAGAAATGGGGTTTTGCCATGTTGGCCAGACTGCTCTTGAACTCTTGTCCTCAAGTGATCCATCCACCTCACCCTCCCAAAATGTTGGGATTACAGGCGTGAGCCACCGCACCCAGCAAAACTTTTTATTCAATGTCTGATTGGACAGATAATATATTTTCATTGTCAGAAACATTGAAGACGGAAAGGTATGATACCTATTATTGCACTTCCCAGGGTTCATTCGGTGTTTTTCTATAGATATTATTGATAAAAATACATATATAATGTTGTTTTATAGCCTGCTGTGTCTTCTTAATAAGGAATGACAAGCATTTTCTCAGTCATTAAATTATCCTAATATTCAGTAGCTACATTGTGCCCTAAACTATTTAATGATTTCTCCCAGTCACTTTTCTTATATGCTAAACAGTTTTGTTAATGAATTTTTGAACATTTCTCTGATTATTTTTTTCTTTTATTGCATCAGCATACAGTAGTGCCTGCTTCCCTGAACCCTTGCCAAAAATGATGGGGTTCTTCAACCTTGCCGACTTCATGTATGAAAAACAAGGTTATCTTCTTTTAATTAGCATTTAATTGATTACTATGGAAATTTAAAATTTTGCATATTTATAGGAAACTAACATCTCTTCTTACACGAATAAGCTCTTCCTATACTTTGCCCATTTTTCTATTGCAGTAGAAGTCACCACAATATAAAGAAACAGACAATTGAGAATTCTTTCAAAAAAGAGGAAACAGGTTGAGAGCAACCAGGATCATGTGGAAACTAGAAATTATATCACACCAGGAGTTGGAAACACTTAGCCAGATTAATAGAATGTTTTAGAGAGAACAAAATTCAAATACTTAAAAGGCATTAATGCAGGTGCAAAATTAGTTTTAAACTCTATGATTCTATTCGACATAATAGAGCCAATGAATAAGATTTCAGATTTTATCTCAGGAGAGCATTTAGAAGAGTCTAAAATTAGAGTGTGGATTTTTAGGATGAATGAAATTGTGTTAAGTATTTGCAGATAGATCACCCCACTTTTCACTAATTCATGTGTTTATGTATCTAGTCGAACTCAATGACCAATTAGGTCCCTTTCAAAGTACACGTTCTGTGAAATAGGATGCAACTTTTATGCACAAAGGCCAGGTTTCACACTGAAGCTCTGAAAAAAAAATACACTAAAATGTTTACCCTTGTCTTGGCAGCAACATATTCAGAAGCCATATCTTAAAAAGGTTATTTCTGATGATGGCAGATTTCACCTAGTTCATATTCAGAACTGGTTCCCAAGTTCTGGAAGTGCATTCAATTAACAGTAGGTATACACACACACACACACATACACTCCTTCTCTCCTTGACAACCTCCCCGCACCAGCCCCCAGCTCTACTACTGCCAATCATGATTTCATTCTCATAATACCTCACAAAAAGGTGTAAGTTCCTTTGCTTCTCAGTGCAAAAAATTCATTCACATTTTATACATCCATATTTTTATATACTTGCTATGTGATATGTATTTGAAATGTAATGACTCAAGAAAATTACATTTAGTATTATAGCATTTCTCATGTTGGTAATTTATGATAATGGTTGTCACTGTAGATTTAGGAGTCATTTATATTGTCCACCTTTTCCTATTTCTGCTAGATTAAATAAATTCTTCATATCGAGTTTTGTTGCATTTTTCAGTTTTCTTGTCTGTACCATTCCCTTTCAGTATATTTATAACCCTTTTATCTGGTCTTTGTAGTTTCAAAATGATGCCTTGGATATTTTAAGTTTAGAGCAATCAATGTCTTTTTCAAATTGCCCTCTTAAGATTTTTGTAAAATAATATTCTCCATAATACAACTTTAAATTACCTACCTTTTCCTTTACTAGACTTAATCCAAGAAGGCTAATTGAACATTAAGCATTTTAATCATCCCACACTGTCAAACCTGTCTTCTCATTACTGAGAATTGGATAGTTCATGAGCTTAATTGTGTTCCTGGCAACGTAACTAGAATGAAAGGTTGATAATATGATTTGTATATATCTAAGGAATTAGTCCTGGTCTTTATTGATAGCTAGGCAAAAATATCATCTCAACAAATATACATTAAATATAATCAAATTAATGGTACTTCATTAAAGCTTTGGAGAATACAGAGATGAGTAGAATGCAGTATTCATACTTATGCAGTTTACTGAAGAATTTTTTTAAAAAAACAAAACTTCCAAATAACCACAAGATGACTCGGAACAAGGTAATGGCCACAAAAGTGATGCAAACAGACAATGTTACATGTAATACAGAAGCAGACGTATAAGGACACAATGATTCAGATATTAAAATTGTCATTGCATTATATGCACAAGTAGTGTTCAAATGTACCTATAGGGTGACTTAGACTCTCAGGATGGCACAGTACATGCTGGATTTCAGGAAGTTCATTTTGAACTGCTATTAGCAATGCCTTATAGAAATGGTTAATACAGAAGACAGTGCCAAGACATAAAGACGCTTTTATCTAACACTACATGAGGATCCCATGACAGCAGTGTCTTGTAGAAGAGCAATATTTGTTTGAAAATATAGGGCTTATTTTTGACAAATGAAATGAGAACTTTCATAGCATAGTAAAATGCTGAGAATTCTCCTATCTTGTCTGGAATCTGCTAGGGGGCTACAGGGTTCAGACAAGGCTCTAGTACTATTTTTAAATGTATTCATTGAACAAATAGCACCTTTCAAAGACATTTTAAAGTGAGCTGTGAATTCAAATAGCATATGATGTGAAACCAATGTAGGTGTAAATATGGATCCATTTTATCCTTTTATCCATGTAAATCAATTAGTCCTGTATTATTATTCTTGATATGCATTCACTCTCAGCTTTAGGAGTTACCATGAATGTGAATTATGCTGATTATGCTTTTTCTTATGACAGTTTCATGTATACTTATCTAGAGTGCTTGAATGAAAATTTTCTAATGTAATGATAGCTATATGCATCTAATTGGAGACTTCAGCAGGGCCAAGAAACAGACTGTGAAAGCAAAAATCATAATATGCACCTGTCTCAACTTTTACCTGTTGTCCAAAGAAAATGTAACATAGGAACCACACTCTTTTATTTTATTACATAGATTGCATGTTCTAAATAATCTAGTCATGTCTTCCTGGAAGTTATCTATTAAGTCCCAGAAAAAAAAATTATTGTCTTACATAGTAGGTGATTTACTCTAGGTAGGCAAGAAGAGTAAAGGAAAGAAAAGATGGCTAGTTGCAAGATCATAAAGCAGTACCCTTCCATGTCTCTTTTCAATTTCTGCTGAAGTCTACTATTCTTTCCTAATGAGTCTCCTTCTTTATATATTAGCTGAATTTCTCACCTAGGTGATCTCCTCATGAGCTCTGGTCACTTCTGTAACCTACAGTCCAGAAATAGATCCATATTTGATTGATTTTTACTTTAACTGATTTTTTATAGCAATAACAAAATAATTCAATGAGAAATAGTCTTTTGACATGTGTTGCTGAAAAAACTGGAATCTGTATGAAAAGAAAAATGAAAAATTAATATGAAATGGATAATTTACCTAAACAGAAAAGATGAACCTATAAGAAAACAAAGGATAAAATCTTCATGATTTGGGTTAGGCAAAGATTTCCTAGGACACAAAAAGCAAAAATCATGAAAGAAAAATATTAACAAATGAGAGTTTATCAAATTTTTAAAATCCTTTTTGAAAGAGACTATTAAGAAAATGATAAGGCCCAGCCACAGACTGGAAAAAATTTGCAATACACATAGGAGATGAAGGGTTCATATCAGATAGATAGATGATACATAGATAGATAGATAATAGATAGATAAACAGATAGATAGATATTAAAACTCAACAATTAGAAGACAAACACCTCAATTAAAAGTGCACAAAAAATTTGAACAGGCACTTCACAAGACAAGATGCACGAACAGCTAATAAGCACATGAAAAGATACTCAACACCAGAGTGAACAGGAAGTACAAATTAGAACTGAACATTCTTCTAGGTATAAGGGATTCACTGCCAAAAATTCCAACATAGTTCCTGCTTTTGTGGAGTTTACAGTGTAATGAGAGATACAATTAAATAGGCATTTCTAAACAATGGAATAAGTGCTGGGATGGGAGAAATACAAGTGTTTGGGGGATACTGTCTGATGGAGAAAGTCTTAACATAGACAAGAGGTTGAGTAGTCAGGCAACCCAACATCGTTGGGTAGGCACACAACTCGAGATTGCTAAAATAGGCTTCCTTGGCAAAGTTAATTTAAACTGAGATCAGCATAATGAGTGGAAATGAATAGAGCAAAAGGGATGTGAAAAAGGCCAAGCATGGACTATGAATGGAATAATACAGGGAGTTATAATAAAGAAAGAAGGCATGACAAGTTCCAGAATTTGAAAGTTTAGTATGACTGGTTGGAGGATGATATAGTTTGGATGGCCCCTCCAGATCTCATGATGAAATATGTTGGTGTTGGAGGTGGGGACTGGTGGGAGAAGTTTGGGACCTGGGGGAAGATCCCTCATGGCCTGGTGCTGCCCTCACAATAGAGACTGAGTCCTCATGAGATCCGGCTGTTTAATTGTGTGGCACCTTCCCCTCTCCCACCATCTCTCTCTCTCTTGCTCTTACTCTGGCCATGTGACATGTGTGCTCCTGCTTCACCTTCCACCAGGAGTAAAAGCTCCCTGAGGCCTCCACTGAAGCTGAGCAGATGCTGTCACCATGCTTCCTGTACAGCCTGCAGAACTGTGAGCCAATTAAACCTCTTTTCTTCATAAATTACCCAGTCTCAGGTAATTTTATGGCAATGCAAAAATGGGCTAACACAGAGGAAAACCACCGAGGTGAGAGGTGGAAGGTGGGGTGGTTAGAGATAAATAAGCAATTTAAAATCGAGATCAGATCACCCAAGTCTTACAGGCTGTAATATGGAGTTTTAACTTTATTATAAGAGCAGTGCAGCAGAAGTATGGAAAGGTTTTAAACAAAGGAGTATTATATTTGATAGGCTGCTTCGAAGGATCGTAGAAAAGGGAAAGAAACTAAGGACAATTCATATGTTTTTGGCTTGAATTGCTGGGCAGACATTGCTACTACTATCTGATAGAGAAAACATAGTAGAAGAAACAGTTGGAGATGAGTTAATTTTTAGACATGGTCAACTTGAGACACTTATAGTACATTGATTTACTTATAAAGCTCAAAAGATAGGTTTATCTTAAACATTTAAACTTGGGAGTCATCTACATAATGGAGAATAGGATATGAGAAGTGGTATGATAGAAATATGTACAGAAATGCCATAAAACCACAAAAGAAAAAGTAGCCATCTTTATTAGTTATCTATTGCTGTGTAATAAACTATCACAAATTTAGCAGCTTAAAATTATGTAATCATTATACCACAGTTTCTACAAGTCATGGAATACAGACATGGTTTATATGGGTTCTCTTCTTTGGGGTCTCTCACAAAGTTGCAAAGTGTCAACCCGGACTGACATTTCATCTGAAAGCTCCACCATGGAAGGAATCACTTTCGAGCACATGTGCTTTCAGCCATATTCAGTTCCTTGGTGGCTGTTAGCTGGAGGCTGTGATTAGTTCTTTGCTATGTGGGCCTCTCTGTTGGGACGGCTTACAATATGGCATCTGGCTTTATCAAAGTCACCAAAGGAGAGGATACTCTAGCAAGATAAAAATTACAACCTCTCGTAATCTAATCATGGACATGACATCCCTTCAATATTGATTTATTTTATGAGTCAGAGCCAAGTTCTTCAAGGAGAGAGAATTACACAAGGCCAGAAGTCAAGATAGTTAGAGAGGGGGGATATCTTATAAGCTACCTCCCTCTCTTAGTCTGTTTTCTTTTTTTTTATTATTATTATACTTTAAGTTTTAGGGTACATGTGCACAATGTGCAGGTTTGTTACATATGTATACATGTGCCATGTTGGTGTGCTGCACCCATTAACTCGTCATTTAGCATTAGGTATCTCTCCTAATGCAATTCCTCTCCCCTCTTAGTCTGTTTTCTCTTGCTATAACAGAATACACAAGATTGGGTAGTTTATAAAGAATAGAAGTTTATTTCGCTCATAGTTTTGGAGGCTGGGAAATCCAAGAGCGTGACCTAGGCCTCTGGTCAGAGTCATCCCATGGCAGAAGGCAGAAGCAGGAAGTGGGCATGCTAGAGAGAAAGCACGAGGAGCTGGCTCCCTTTTAAAACAACCCTTTCTCTCTGTGACTAACCTACTCCCTTAGAGATGACATTAATCTTCATGAAGGCTCTGTTCTCATGACCCAGTTACCACCTATTAGGCCTCACCTCCCAGCATTGTTGCATTGGGGATTAAGTTTCCAACACGTGAATTTGTGAGACACATAAAAATAGAATACTTCCCGGCACCCAAAATTTATGTCCTTTGCATAATGCAAAATACGTTCATTCTCCAATAGCCCTCAAATCTTAACTCATTCGGTTTCAACTCAAAAGTCTAAAGACTCGTTCAAATCAGATATGGGTGAAACTAAAAGCATGATTCACCTTGAAGCAAGGGCTCTCCAGCTGTGAACGTATAGAATCAAAACAAGTTATCTACTTCCAAAATACAATAGTGAGACAGACACAGGACACACATTTCCATTCCAAAAGGGAGAAATGGGCCGGAAAAGAGGGATACTTGGTTCCCAAGTAAGTCTGAAACACAACAGGGAAAACTACGTTAAATCTTAAAGCTGAAGAATAATCTCTTTCGATTCCATGTCTCACATCCTGGACACACTGGGGAGTTGGGGATTGGGCACCCAAAACCTCAGACAGCCTCGCCCTAAGGCTTCACTGGGCTCAGTCCACTCAGTAGCTCTCATCAGTTAGAGTTGCATGGTGGTGGCCCTACAGTTCTGTGGTTTTGGCAGTGGTGCTGACCCTACAGAACCTCTGGGCATTGCCCTAGTTGGGGACTCCTTGTGTCTGCTTTGCCCCTGTAGCATGTCTCTGCCTAGGTCCCCAGGTTATCTGCAACATTATTTGCAATCCAGATGGAAGAAGCTATGCCTACAGAATTAGTATCCTATGAACCCTGCCAAGGTTTACAGCTTGTATCTTCTTGAGCAGCAGGTTGAGCCACACCTAAGCCTGCTTGAGATGCAGATAGAACAGCCAAAGAATGCTTCATCAGAATGTGGGGAGCAAAGTCTTGAGGTATCCCTGGCCAGCAAGCTCTTGAAGGTCTTCCTGGACCCATTTCCCAAAAGCACTCTGCCCTTTTAGAGATCTGAGCCTAT
The DNA here is from genome assembly GCF_028858775.2 of Pan troglodytes. Lineage (NCBI taxonomy): Eukaryota > Metazoa > Chordata > Mammalia > Primates > Hominidae > Pan > Pan troglodytes. Next base: position 154,375,578 of record NC_072398.2, on the reverse strand, counting down.
AATAGGAGGGCAGCCTGGAAGATCTTAGAAATGCCTTCAGGATCTTTCTCCCCTTGTCTTTACAAATAGCACCTGACTTCCTTCTATCCATATTAATCTCTTTAACAAAAGGTCACTTGGTCATACAAAAGTTTTCCAAACTTTTCTATTCTGCTTCTTTTTTAATTAAAAATTTTACCTTTATTTTTTTCTCTTGCATGTCACTGTATGTGGTCAAAAGTAACAATGCAGCAGCCAGAGTGCTTGACTGATCAGGTATCTTTTCCACTAGATAGTCTAGCTCATCATATTCCAGCTCTTAAGTTCTGTATTTCATAAAGTCCTAGGACACAGACACAATTCAGCCAAGTTCCTTGCTACTTTATAACAAGATGGCCTTTTATCTAGTTTCCAACACCTTGTTCCTCATTTCTGTCTGAGGCTTCATCAGAAAGACCTTTACTGTCCATAATAGTCTACCAACATTCTGGTCATAACCACTTAAATCATCTATAAGTAGATTCAGGCTCTCTCTAGTTCTATTGTCTTCTGAGCCCTCAACAGAATTGCCTTTAACACTTTATTCACTGCAGTATGGGTGTTTTTCTAGCTTGTTCCTCCAAATTCTTTCAGCCTCTACCCATTATCCAGTTCCAAAGCCACTTAACATTCTCAGGTATTTGTTAGAGTAACAACCCACTTCTAGATACCAAATGTTTTGTTTTAGTCTGTTTTCTGTTCTATAACAGAATAACTGAGACAGGATAGTTTATAAAGAACAGACATTTATTTGGCTCATGGTTTTGGAGGCTGGGAAGTCCAAGAGCATCTAGCAAGGGTCATCCATGGTGGAAGGACTGAAGGTGGAAGTGAGCATGCAAAAGAGAAAGCACGGGCAGATCTCTTTTTATAACAACCCACTCATTTTATAACTAGCCCACTACTTCAGTAACAATGTTAATCCACTCATGAGGACTCCACCCTCCTGACACAATCACCTCTTGTTAGTCTCCACCTTCCAATAATGTTACATTGTAAATCAAACTTCCAAACCATGAATTTAGGGGACACATTCAAGCTGTAGCACCATCTCTACCTAGAAGACGTAAAAAAACCTTCTCAATAAGACACTTAAATCTGAGAAAACATATGTGAATTCTATATACTCAGTAAAAAGGAGATAGAATACTGATGACTTCACTTTCCATCTTGATGTTTATTAGCAAATCCATATTTACCTTATGTCAAGATTGATCAAGTACCAAAATAACTAAAATATACAAAGTTGTAATAAATCAAGTATATAGTCCGAACAGAATGAACCCAGTTAGAAATAACCTTAGGTAGTTGACTTTGCAAGGAAAACCGAAATCATTAGGGGGAAAAGGGGACTTTGAAATGTTACCTGTTTAAAAGCACGCAAATAACCTGTAAAAATAATACAGGTTAAGTATCCCTAATATGAAAATCTGAAATCTGAAATGCTCCAAAATCAGAAACGTTTTGAAAGTTGACATGATGCTTAAAGAACATGCTCATTGGAGCATTTTGATTTCAGATATTCACATTAGGAGTGCTCCACCAGTAAGTAAAATGCAAATATTCAAAAATCTAAACTTTTAAACATTTTTGATCCCAAACATTTTGGATAGGGGATATTCAAATTGATTACACTTTTACAGTGGAGGTCACGGTGGTGAAAGGAAGTAAAGAAGAATGACAAAGTATGAATAAAAGTGTATTAATTCAATCTTTATTGACAGTTAAAGAATTAAAATCTGTTGCTAAACATGAGTTGTTTGTAATTTGGCTTCCCAAACGGAACAAACACATTGTGAATTGAGAATCCCAGACACATTGGCACTGGATAGGTGCTGAGATGATGGAAAGACAGAAGTAATGAGAAATGCTTCAAGTTTTAAAAATTGATATGATGTCAGTAATACTGTTTCCAGAAATGCATAAGTCACAGGCTGGAAAAAAAAGAAGAAAAAGCTGAAATGACATTTTAAACTTAGGTTGAAGCATGTACACCAACCAATGTGTATAGAGAGGAAATTATAAGATCTCAAAAAAGACAAAATGTCTTTTTGATATTTGATATTCTGAATCAATAATATTTATTAGGCACCAAACATTCATTTACGCATTTAGCAATTTACTAAATGACAGTTGAAAGTTTAAGCAAAAAATAGTTTGGGACTTTTTTTCAACATAGGAAATCATATTTCAAATCAGTACTCAAGTCCGGTGCTAGGTTATCTATATCACAGCTGGAATGTGGCTAAGGGATAGAGAAAAAAAATAAAATAGCTTCAGATCTCCACCACCTATGGCTAAAATAAAGTTGAGATTTCCTTTCTGGCTTTAATGATAGAAAGTATTCCTGACTTATGGATACAAAGTGACAATTTAGAAGTCTTGACAGAAAGAAGAAAGTTAACTTTAGAATACATTATAAGTAACAATTTCAGAAACTTCTCTCGTGACCTCTATCAAATGAAAAACTTGATGGAAAGTATAGGTATGAAACTGAGTAAAAAATAAGAGACCTGACCAAAAGAAAAGATAGGAAAATAACCTTAAGTGAATTATTTCTCATTGCACGTATTAATGTTGGGTAGCTGTTAGTTTACTTTCTCCATCCAACATACATTCTTTTCTTTTCTTCTTTTTTTTTTTTTTTTTTTTGAGACCAAGTCTCACTCTTGTCGCCCAGGTTGGAGTGCAATGACATGATCTCGGCTCACTGCAACCTCTGTCTCCTGGGATCAAGCGATTTTCCTGCCTCAGCCTCCTGAGTAGCTGGGATTACAGGCACCTGCCACCACACCGAGCTAATTTTGTATTTTTAGTAGAGACGTAGTTTCACCATGATGGCCAGGCTGGTCTCAAACTCCTGACCTCAGGCGATTTCCCCCACCCCTGACCTCCCAAAGTGACATTCTTTTCTTTCTCTCTTCATCTAGTAACAAAATATGGTCATAAAAGTGGTTCTATAATCCAGGATGGGTTAAACTTACCATATCATATTGACCATGGGGATCGGTTGGAATAGGCTTCTATCCCAAGCGTGGACAATCAGATCTCTTCCCTGTGATGGATGTATAGATTCTTGGAGGAAGAACTGGCTCTTCCCAGTGATATTACTAGGAATATATGTTAACAGTCTATCTGACCAACAGCTATCTTACTGTAAATGGGAAAAATGCCTATGCTGCAAAGAAGTAAAAAGACAAAAGCTAGCTGGTGATCTTTTGAAACTCCCCCAACAAAAAAATTGTGACTGATGTTTATTTAAGAATGTTATTCCCAATTATATGAGCCAATAAATGTCCCTTTTCTTTTTTGTTTCAAACTGTCTAAGAACTAAATTGGATTTTTATTATTTGGCTGTTTACTGCCAAAAGAATCTAGACTAAGAGAGTCTACCAATAATATGACACTCCATATTTTGAAAGATGTTGTCTACTATATTGCACTTATTAAGAAACAAGTAATTTGTTTTCCACTTCTTATAACTGAGCAATTTTACATCTATTCTAAACTTCTAATCAGAATGAGAAAATTAGAATTACTAATGGAATTAACAGAATTCCAGCCAAAAGGAAAGAAGTACAATGCTTTATTTACTTTTAGAATCCAATCAAAGGTAAAGCATATGACATTTGTTAAGTTTCTCAAAATATTACAATAGTTTTAGGACCTGCATGACTTCCCTTAAAGCATCCTAGGTTCCAGAGACCCCATTGTAGAAACTATGCTCATAAGAACAAATCTCTCACATAGCACTTACAATATAACAATATAACAGATTATTTACATGTCTATCTTCTATATTCGACCTTGCAATTTTTGAAGGTAAGGATAGTGGTGCTAGCCATTCCCTAATATCTATTTTTTCCATTCTTCCATATGGCCAGAGCCTCTACTTTTTGGCTGAACATATGGTTATGCACCTGGCAAGTGGGTATGGTCCTATTATTAAGATCTGGTCAAGGAAGTGTAAGCATGAGTGTTGTGTAAGCATGAAGCTGGAACCTCGCTAAGGGATAGCTGGCAGGCTGGGTGCAGTGGCTCACACCTGTAATCCCAGCACTTTGGGAGGCTGAAGCAGGTGGATTGCCTGAGGTCAGGAGTTCAAGACCAGTGTGGCCAACATGGTGAAACCCCGTCTCTACTAAAAATACAAAAAAAAATAGCCGGCATGGTGGCAAGTGCCTGTAATCCCAGCTACTTGGGAGGCTGAGGCAGGAGAATTGCTTGAACCAAGGAGGTGGAAGTTTCAGTGAGCCGAGATCACACCACTGCACTCCAGCCTGGGCAACAGAGCAAGACTCTGTCTCAAAAAAAAAAAAAAGTGATAGAGGTTCCATTTAAGAAGTTGGCACAATCCATCCTATCTCCTACTGATTACAGCAAAAATTCCTAGAAAAAAAATTAAAGGAACTATTTGATAACTGAAAAATAAATAATGACAGTTAGACTGGGGATGGAAACAAAAACTTGAAGAACATCCCATCTAGCAATAAATTCCTAATTTTTGCTTTATGTGTGTGTGTGTGTTTCTCATCTCTCCTGGATTACAGTCTAGTGTGGCCAAAATCCCAGAATAGTACAACATTCATGGTCAGATAAGTCTCTAATAAAAATTCTTTCTTTCTCCAATTAGAGGACCAGAAGAGCAGGCCCCTGCAGGATGGAGCTACCGTAATGAAGCTGCATCTCTACACTTGTGGTGGCAGTGGCAGCAGTGGCACTGAAGGTTCTTTTCTCTGAATCCTCCACTTCGAGGTAGACCCAATTGAGGGAAGTGCAATGCAACTCAGGGAGGCCAACCGCCTGAATGTCTGGACAGAATACCAGAAAAAGGTACCTCTGAGAGCCAGAGTGTATGACAGAAATCACAGAGATGAAGAAAGTAGAGAAAGGGATTATTCAAATCTGTATGAAAAATGGCATCCCTAAAAACTGACAACCTAATGTTACATTGAACGGGGAAAGGCCGGATGCTTTTCTTCTACATTTTGTAACAAGGAAAGGATGACTTCTTTCATCAATACTACTTATTACTTTGTCAGAAGTTCTAGCCAATGCAATAAGACAAGAAAAAGAAATAAAAGGCATAATATGGGAACAAAGGAATACAACTCTCTCTACTCCTAGATTACTAGATTGTTTATGTAGAAAATCCCAATAAATCTACAAAAAAAGAAATTCTAGAAGTAATTATGAACATTAGGAATGTTGCAGGGAAGAAAATTGGCACACAAAAGCCATTTGTGTGTGTGTGTGTATATATATATACATATACACATATATGGACAATGAACAATTAAAAACTAAAGAAAAGAAAGATCATTTACAACAGCTTCAAAAACAAAAAAGAAATACTTAGGGATAAATTTTTGGGAGACAATTCTTCATGAGTATATCACATTATTTTATGTCTTGCAAGCAAGACACTGGCTACTACTTTTTCCAAAGTATCCTTTTAAGGACATTTATATATTTAAGAAATATAAATAATATTTCCAGCAGGATTTTATTGTACATATAGACAAGCTGATTCTTAAACCTTATGGAAAGGCAAAGGAACTACACTAGACAAAAATCATTTTGAAAAAGAACAGAGAAGAATTACATTACCCAATTTAAAACTTACTATAAAGCTATAGTAAACAAAATAGTATGGTATTGATGAAAGGATAGATATAATAGATCAATAGAACAGAATTGGGACTCTAGAAATAAACCCATACACATCAGTTGAATTGAGTTTTGTCAGAGGTACGAAGACAATTTAATAAAGAATGGATAGTATTTTCAACAAATGTGCTGTAACAATTTTACATTGTATTAGTCATGGTTATCTAAAGGGAGAGAACTAATAGGATAGATGAACTTATGAAGGGGAATTTATTAGGAGAATTTACTTAGACGATCACAAGGTGAAGCCCCAAAACAGACCATCTGCAAGCTGAGGAGCCAGGAAGTCAGTCCGAGTTCCAAAACCTCAAAAGTAGGGAAGCTGATAGTGCAGCCTTCAGTCTGTTGCTGGAGGCCTGAGAGCCCCTGCCAAATCACTGGTGTCAGTCCAGAGCCCAAAAGCTGAAGAACTTGGAGTATGATGTTTGAGGGCAGAAAGCAACAAGCATGGGAGAAAGATGGAGGCCAGAAGATCAACCAGTCTGCTCTTTTCATACCTGCTTTTATGCTGGCACCTGATTAGATTGAGGGTGTGTCTGCCTTTCCAAATTGAGGGTGTGTCTGCCTTTCCACTGACTCAAATGTTAATCTCCTTTGGCAACATGCTCAGACACACCAGGAACAATACTTTGCAGCCTTCAATCCAATCAAGTTGACACTCAATGTTAACCATCACATATATAATATACATTGTAGAAAAGAATACAAAATGGTACAGCCACATGGGAAACAATTTGGCCATTTCTTATAATATTAGATGGATACTTACCCTATGGCCTGGCAATCTTACTCCTATGCCCTTAAGAAAATAATTTATGTTCATAACAAAAACCTGTACATGAATATTCATATCAACATTATTTGTAATCAACCCAAACTGGAAAGAAAAAAGAAATATCCTTCAATAGGTGGGTGAATTAGTTGTGAACAGCCACACAATGAAATATTACTCTTCAGTAAAAAGAAATGAACTATCATTCACACAACAGCATGGATAAATCTCAAATGCATTATGCTACTGGAAAGAATCCAGTATTATATAATTTCATTTATATAATATTATTGAAAAGGCAAAATTATGGGGATGGAGAATAGGTCAATTTTAGCTAGGAGTTGGGTGGGTTAGGGAGTGACTCCAAAGGAGCGGCACGAAGGAATTTGGTGGATTATGGGATTGTTCTGAATCCTATTTATGGTGGTGGTTGCAAAATCTACATATGTATTAAAACTCAAAACTAAACACAAAAGTGAACTTTATTGTATGTAACTAAAACAACCATAACAAAAAGTAAAAACTGGACAGCTGACACCCCTCCTTTGCCCTTTTACTTTGTCCTAGGAACGTGAATGCCAACTTGGACCACGGTGACATAGACGGTGGAAATTACCTGGAAATAGGCAATATGCTGGCTTATTCTTTTAGGGTTTTCAATTCCTAGCAGTCAAAACTATTGTAAATAATAGAATCTTTCATTTATGAGTCCCCAATAAGCTCATAAAAGCAGTAGACACATTGTGTGTACTCAATTAATACAAGACAAAGAAGGATTAATTTAATGAAATGCTTTCTCTTCATTATCAAAACATTATATTCCTCAGTTTGGACAGTAAAAATATTGTTGGAATGATTTCATCAGTGAGTTGAAAGAGAAGTGCTGGCCGGGTGTGTTAGCACACACCTGCAATCCCAACACTTTGGGAGGCCAAGGTGGGTGGATCACCTGAGGTCAGGAGTTCAAGACCAGCCTGACCAACATGGTGAAACCCCGTCTCTACAAAAATACAAAAATTAGCTATGATGGCAGGTGCCTGTAATCCCAGCTACTCGGGAGGCTGAGGCGGGAGAATTGCTTGAACCCAGGAGGTGGAGGTTGCAGAGAGCCGAGATTGTGCCACTGCACTCCAGCCTGGGTGACAAAGCAAGACTCTGTCTCAAAATAAATAAATAAATAAATAAGAAAGAAGTGCTTACCACCATCATTCTTCTTCCCTGGTAAAATAAAAGATTTAATTGAGCCCATCCTGAATAAGTCATGCATTATATCCACGGACCAACCACATCAAATAATCCATTCAACTGTTGTAAAACCATTCAATCTAAGGCAGTAAGACTCTCTCCTGGATCAGATTTCTAGGACTGACTGGTTAACTATGGGCTGAAGTGTGGAGCTTTCTCTTCTGAACCTGGTTGCAGTCTCATAATCCCCAGAAAGAGTTCCCTACCCATATTTTCCTGGACTGACCACCTTAGATTAAAACTGCTGTTTTAGAAACTGTGAGTTCCCAAATCTTCCTGTCTGTTGGAATCTTAAAATCTCTTTCTGCATTGACAAGAATAGGCATAAATTTAGAGTTGTTTTTGTTTGGAAATAACCTTTGGCCAAATCCTGTAAGCCTAACTTATCATCTTCTTGTGACTTCAGTTGAAAGCAACTCAGACCTAAGCACTTTCTGCAGCAATCAGAAACTGCACTCCACCAATTTTCTTGAAATCCATTTCTTCATTCAATAATCATATATATTCCACAGCAAGGCTTCAATCTGGAATTTGGAAGCTGGCTCTGGTTTCCTTATGTCTAAGCTGTTTACTACTGTCTTCATCATATATATTATCTCTCTCTCTCTCTCACTCTCTAACACATACACACACACACACACACACACACACACGCAAACACTCCTGAGAGAGAGACAGAGAGAGAGAGATGGAAACAAGGGTTTGTTTTGGAAACAAGGGTTGTATTGAATACTTTTTTATATCCCTCTTTGCATCTACTCAGCCCTAGTATTTGCCTGGTAGTTAGTCTGTAATAAACACTAAAAATATTTCTTAAATAACAATTAAAAAATTGTTATTAAAAAGACTAGAAAAAAGAAATAAATATCATTATGCCAAGTAATAAAAGAAAAGGAAGAAGGAAGTAGCCAAACATTTGCAGCCGTGCATTTATCAGTTGTTTACCCCTCACTGGGTCTTTGGTCTATGCACAATGATTCCTCTGGCTCCATGGCTACCACTGTACTCTGGAGATCAGGCCTCTTTTCTAAAACAGATCAAAACCTGATTATAGTTTTGGATAAAAAATCAGAGGAGCACTTTGTGGCCTTAAGGCTTCTGAACTCTGACAACACGAGGATGTTGGATCAAAGTGTCACCAGGAGAACACCTATTTCATGTAGAATGAATTAATCCTGGGGAGTTAAAGGTTTTCAGAATTTCTGTATCTGACTCTCCTGACATTATTTTAAAGCTTTGATGTAGTTTAGCTGGTTCACTTTTCTGAGTCTATATTCATTTATCACAATGGTTCTTCAATAGCATTTTATGTTAGAAATTTTAACTTCTGAAAAAATTGAGTTTAGCCTTATTTCTTTTAATGGAAGACATCCAATAAAAATGTATTAATTCAGTCAGTAAATATATGTATATATTGTATGTAAGGCAAGGTGTTGCAAATAAAAAGTACATATACCTACCATCTAGGAATTTACCACCTATTAGTAAAGATAGGATATATACATCAAAAGTTACAATTTGAAAAGCACAATAAGAGTTTCTGATCCCAGTGATGGCATATTAACTTGTATAAGACTAACCTTTACTGCCAAGAACAGCTGACAAGGCTGGATAAAATATGAACCAAAAAAAAAATCTGTTGGAAAACACCAGGGAGCCATCAAGAAACAAGGATATTAGGCACCAAAGTTCTCAGAGGGAAGTGCGAGGAGGTGGGCCTGACATTTAGTTCTGCGTTTCCCTTCAAAGCACTTGCTGATTTGTAGGCAGCCTCTAGAGCCTGGAAAGCTAACCAACGTTTTTAGCAGTCTCATAAGGATTGGGAGCAAAATGTTCAAGTTCAAGCCCAACAAAGAAAAGAGGCTCTGGGAAACATTCATAGCTTTTGGTTAAGACCCTTGAAGGACTACTCAATAGAAGAAAGGCTAACAAGATATAAACTAGCCCACATGAATCAACATTCTAATCATCTCAATCTGAAATTGACCTGCCCCCAGCCTAACTGCCTGCCAAGAAAAATTAAACCCTCTCTGAAAGAAAATAATATCAGCCAGAACCAAATTATTTCTGTATTTTTTCATATATGAAAAAAACACAAAATCTAAAAAATAAATACATAAAAATCAACCACACAAACTAGTAGAAGAAACAAAGTAAATAGCAGACAATCAGACAATGAACATGAAGCTATGAGAAATATAAATATTGGAGTTATATATAAAGCAAAAATTACTGTGTCTAGTATACTCAAGAAAAAAATACAGTATGATAAAAATTCAGCAGATAACTAAAAAATTAAATAGGAATTCTATAATTGAAAACTTCAAAAATTGAAAAAAAAGAACTCAATATAAGAGTTTCATAGCCAGCTAGACATAGCTAAAGAGAGGACTAAAGGGTGAACTAAAAGGTAGGTCAGTAGTGAATATCTAGGCTGAAGTACAAAAAAAGACTAACATACTTGTTATTGAAGTCTTAGATGAAGTAGACAGTAAGAATATTTATATATGGCCAAGAAATTTTCTAAAACAAGAAAGACATCAATCCATGGATTCAAGAAGTACTTTAAATTCTAAGAAGGAAAAATATAAAGAAAACAACACTTAGGCACTTCATACTACAACTGGAAAAAAAAAACAAGTGCAAAGAGAAAATTTCAAAAGCAACTAGAGGAAAAAAGATACATTAATTTCAAAGAAACAACTATTTTACAGACAGCTGGTTTCTCAACAGAAATGATTAAATCAGAAGATAATGTAACACTATCTCCAAAGTTCTCAACCTTGAATTTTATAACTAGCAATGATATTCTATAAATATGAAGTCAACACAAAGAAAATTTCACAGAAATTAATTTTTCACCAGTAAACCTGGGTTGAAATAAATGTCACATAAGATCTTAAGGCATAAGGTAACATGTCACACACAACTGGAAACAATGAAATGTAAGAAGCAGTAAAGAGTAATTGAAAGGATATATATGTAAGTAAATATTAATGGCATAAAACAATAGAAATGATAAATTGGTAGAATTTTAAATATATGTTCAACAGAAATATGACATAATAACTAGTAGGCATGAGTAGGGTAAACCAAGTTAAAGTTTTCCAAATTCCTTATACCATCCAGGAAATGGTAAAAGTACAAATTTATACTATATTTTAAAGTCAAACATTAATTGTAAAAATGAGGTAACCACTAAAAAAATAAATAAAAGATTAAACACCTAACAAGCTATCCAAAATGGTAAAATGTAATAATAGGTAGTAATACTTAATCCAAAAGTAATATTTAATCCAACGAAGTATAGATGAAGAAACATACAGTAAAAGGTACAAATACAATTGAAACAGTAAGATGACAGGTTCAAATATATATCAATATATCAAGGAAATAAATGAAATAGGCTACATGACAAATAACGACATACACAAAATATTCTTTTTATAAGAGATACACCTTAAAGATAAATACACAGAATAGTTGAACTTAGAAAAAAAACAGATACACCATGCAAACACCAGTCAAGAGACAGCTGATATATCTGGACCAATATCAAAGTAGACTTGAAGACAAAAAAAAAGAATTACTTTTTCATGATAAAATGGCCAATCTATCAAACAGATATAACAGTTTTAAATGTGTATTCACCTAATAACAGACCCTCAAAATAAATATACAGAGTGAAAACTGACAGGAATAAAATGAGAAGTGAACAAGTTCACAATCCTACTGAGAGATTTTAACAAACTATGCTCAGTAACATAGAAAAAGCAATTGAAAAATCAATGTAGCCAAAAGTTGGTTATTTTGAAAAAACAAATATCAATAGGCTGTTTTGATTCGTGAGTCTTATCAAGGAACAGAAGATACAAATTGCCAGCATCAAAGATTAAAAGGGGATAACACTGCAGATCTTAGAGATAGTAAAAAGTTACTTAAAGAATATTATGAGCAGATTAATTCCTATATATTAAACATTTAAGATGAAATGGACACATTTCCACCAAATGATAATTTATCAGGGATCTTGAGCCCCCTCACCCCAGAAAGACAATATAAAAGAGCATTTAGAGGGTGAAGAGAGAATTTGGAGGAAAAATTGTGAAGAAATTTCTTTGATGAAAGCTATTGCCCTGTTTGAGTTCTACCTTCTAATTCTAACCCCAGTAAGAAACATCTTAGGAAAGCTTCAAAATTGATTTCCTGATGTGGAGAAAAATGGAGAACTGGTGCCTGACCCCTATAGTGTGGATATTTGTCCCCACCCAAATCTCATGTTGAAATGTAGTCCCCATTGGAGCTTGGGGCTAGTGGGAGGTGTTTGGATCATGGGGACAGATCCCTCATGAATTGCTTGGGCCATATCCTTGGTGATAAGTGAGCTCTCTGAGTTCCCAGGAGATCTGGTTGTTTAAAAGTGTGTGGCACCTCCCCTCCCCCAACCCCCTCTCTCTCTGTTGCTCCTGCTCTGGCCATGTGATGATGTGCCTGCTCTCCTTCACCTTCTTTCATAAGTAAAAGTTCCTTGGGGCCTCCCCAGAAGCAGATGCCAGTGCTATGCTTCCTGTACAGCCTGCAAAACTGTAAGCCAATTACACCTCTTTCCTTATAAGTTACTCAGTCTCAGGTATTTCTTTATAGCAATACAAGAACAGCCTTTACACTGACACACCCAAGACAAAAGGGTGTGGACTAGAGTCTGATTCCTAGTGGAAAGATCTGGAGGATGAAGAAAGACTCCCTGCCTTCTTTGGTGGCAGGGCCATGAAAGCAAATCTCTACAGTGATATGGCTCCATTCCCACAGCTTCTCAGAGCAAGGGGCCCACACAGAATATAGATCCATCAGCCAAGTTTGGCGAACTGCAGGAGAAAGGGATTGTCTTAATCTGCTCTCATGCTGCTTATAAAAACCTACCTAAGACTGGATAATTTATAAAGAGGTTTAATTGACTCACAGTTCAGCATGGCTGGGGAGGCCTCAGGAAACTTAAAATCATGGTGGAAGGGACAGCAAACAGGTCCTTCTTCACATAGCAGCAGCAAGGAGAAGTGCCCAGCAAAAGGGGAAAAAGAACCTTATAAAACCATCAGATCTCATGAGAGTTCACTCACTCTCGTGAGAACAGCATGAGGGTAAACACCCCATAATGAAATTACCTCCTACTGGGTCCCTCCCACAACATGTGGGGATTATGGGAACTTCATTTCAAGATGAGATTTGGGTGAAAATCCATATCAGGGATTCTGTAGAGAACGTTTGAAGAGCTCCATAAGAAGGAGGGCCAGCTGGTTCACATCTCTGAAGCCAACACACACAGAAGCCATATAGTCAAATAAGAACAGGTTTATTCCCTTACACTTTCTCCCTTCACACAGCCAACCCCAAGACCCCACTGGGAGTCAAATGGCAAGGAAAATGGGAGAGGAGGTTGGCAGAAGAACAGTAGAGAGTAGAAGGATCTAACCTGAAGCCGGGAAGAAGATCTGGGGAATCAGAGGAGATGTGACTGCTAAATAATATTTAGATCATTGAGTGTTACATGAGACAAAACATTTTAATTTCTGAATTGAAGCTTATTTTTGACATAGGTGACCACATTATATTACCTGAAAATGAACAGAAAAGTTGGTGCCTGTCAAAGTCTTTATCTTAAGACAGACGGAAAATCACCTCCATTTAATAAAGTTTAAAGGGATTGTAGGAGACACAAGTGTGTGCTGATCATAATTTTAAATTGCTTGTTCAATATAATAGTCACAGAGGATGATGATGACAGCTAAGATGGAAGAAAATGTAGAAACCTCAATGATCTGTGTATGGTGAGTTACCTATAACAAATAGGTAACAAAAATTAGAAGTAGTCAGGGATAGTCAAATGACATGAACTTCATAGAAAGAATAAATTTTGCCAAAGTGTTGAAGAATAGTAGGCTGGTCCCATATGAAGGCCAGCTCCACCTCACAGTCAAAAGTTAAGTGGAGAACAGTGGCAGGGGCACATAGAAAGAAGAGAGAGAATGAGCAGCATCTGGCAGCCCATGGCTATACTTACCAATCCAACCCTCTCTGTGGTTTTCAAAAGACCTTGACCTTTAATCTAAAATTGGTATCTGTGCTGGAATCCTGTGTGGGAAATTGGTAAGCTGAGAACCTACATGGGTTCCAGGTCTGAACTTTTCAATCAGCCCCAACCTCTGTGGTCAATCTGTTGGCCTGGCTTCAGGCCAAGGCCTCTGATTCCCACCCACTCATCCTGAGATTAGGTCCCTGTCCTGAAATGCTGCCCAATTATAAATTCCCCTCAAGACATTACCGTGGCACTACTGTCAGCAATCTTTATTTTCTTTGGAAGAACCCTCTGAAGCACAACTCAGATATCACCAGACACTAAGAGCCAGTACAGCCAGAAATCTTCACTACCAGGTTCTGAGTTCTTCACAGATGGAACTCCTTAGAAAATAATATGGCCCCAGATTGGATTAGACTTGGCTTGGGACCACGTGATTTGTGATCTTCCCTAAGGAAGGCTCTCTCGGATTGCTCAGTTTTCCTTATCCTTCCCCTATGTCACCCTTAGCTCATATTCCCCACTCCTTCCACATGGGAATTGTTGGCATGCAAATAAATACCATGACTTCCCCTCAGAAAACCACAAGAAAATCTTTGTGGACAGGAGGAAGTGACCCTGTGGTTAATGTAAAAAATTGACAGGAACTCTTTAAGGAAAGATGATGGATGAGTATAGGAGGTTCTCAAGCACAAGTCCCCAGGGGTGTTAAACAGGTGTTTAATTTATAATTTATTAAACTTTACATTTATGTGCCCTGCACTTTTTATATGGGTATTGTATTTAACAAAAAAATATAGTTTTTAAGAAAGAGTGCGGAAAAATTTCTTGATAATAACCTGACATGGTGGAAAGGAAGATCAAGAGAAGAACAGTTGGTGAAAGTAAGGGATGGGAAAGATAAGTGATGAGTTTAGGGGAGGAGAAGGTGCTATTAGTAAGTAAAACAAATAAAAAGAGCAAGAACTTTAAAAGTGTCTATTATTTCAAGTATAAAGATTTCTGGGTCCTCTATTTTAATCCTCATGTTAAGTGCTATCACTACCCATTTACAAATGAAGAAATGAGGTTCAAAGAGGTTAAGTATGTTGCCCAAGGACACAATGCTAATAAGCAACTAAATACAATTGTATTCCAGGCTGACCCCAAAGGCTGAGCTCTTTTCAAGTTATCAGAAAGCATAAGGTCTTCAGGTAGAAGTAAGAAGCCAGTTGGAGGAGCATAAGAAAATCAAGCTAGAACTTTGACACAAACTTGTTTCAACAGCCCAGTCTAACACAGCCAGAGTCCAGAGTATCCTGTAGGCTTCTGATTTTCTCAGATGCTGGTTCTCCTGCTTCAAATGCTCAGACTTGCCAGAGTCTGAGAGCTATTACCACCGTATGATCACAAGAAGACTTGCAATATGTAAAAGATGAGTGAAGCGGCAAAGGGAATGGGAATTGCAGATGACCTGAGAATAATGTTCAATAGGTAAGCAAAGCAGAGGGTCAAGAGGCAGGGACTAATACTTAGGTATAAATCTAACAAAACATGTTCAAGATCTATATGATGAAAACTGCACAACTCTGATGAAAGAAATGAAAGACTAAATAAATGGAGAAATTATTCCATGTTCACAGATAGGATGACCCAGTAGTGTCAAGATGTCTGTTCTTGTCAACTTGATATATAGATTCAATGAAATCTCCCCAATTGATATTTTATGGATATCAACAAAATAATTCCAAAGTTTATATGGAAGCAAAAGACCTAGAATAGTCACCGTGATATTGAGTTAAAGGAATAAATTTGAAGCACTGACATTACCCAACTTCGATACTTACTATAAGACTACAGTAATCAAGATTGTGTAGTATTGGTAAAAATAAACAAAGAGAAGAATGGAATAGAATAGAGAGTCCAGAAATAGGCCCACATGAATATATTCAACTGATCTTTGACAAAGGAACAAAGGCAACACAAAGAAGGAAAGAAAGTCCTTTCAACAAATGGTGCTGGAACAACTGGACATTTACATGCAAAAAAATCAATCTAGACACAAGCCTTACACCCTTCACATAAAATAACTCAGAATGAATCACAAACCTGAATGTGGAATGAAAAACTATAAAACTCCTAGAACATGAGATAGGGGAGAATCTAGATGACCTTGGATTTGGCAATGACCTTTTTGATATAACACCAAAGGCACACTTCATGAAAGGAAGAATGAATAAGATGGACTTTATTAGAGTTAAAATTTCTGCTCTGTGAAAGGCACTGTCAAAAGAATAAAAAGACAAGGCACTGATTAGGAGAAAATATTTGTAAAAGACACATCTTCTAAAGGATTGTTATCTAAAATACACAAAGAACTTTTAGAAGTCCACAATAAGGAAACAAAAAACAGATGAAAAAATGAACCAAAGCCCTTAATGGATACCTTGCCAAAGAAGATATGCAGATGGTAAATAAGCATATGAAAATATGTTCCACATCTTATGTCGTCAGGGAAATGCAAATCAAAACAACAAGACACCACTCATAGTGGTATACTTAGTAGAATGGTCAAAATTCAGAAGACTGACACTAAATTCTGGGAAGGATTTTGAGCAACAGGAACTCTCATTCATTGCTGGTTGGAATGCAAAATAGTATAGCCACTTTGGAAGACAGTTTAGTGGTTTCTTACAAACGTAATATACTTTTATCACACAATCCAGCAATCATGCTTCTTGGCATTTACCCAGGTTGAAAACTATGCCCACATAAAAACTCACACATGGAGTTTTATAGCAACTTTATTTATAATTGTCAAAACTTGGAAGAAGCCAAGACATCCTAGGTGAGTGGGATAAATAAACTGTGGTACATTCATACAATGGAATTTTATTCAGCACTAAAAAGACATGAGTTATCAAGCCATGAAAAGGCATGGAAGGACCTTAAATGCAAATTATTAAGTGAAAGAAACCAATCTGAAAAGTCTACATGACGTGTGATTCCAAATGTATGACGTTCTGGAAAAGGCAAAACTATGAAGACAGTAAAAACATGAGTGGTTGCCGAGGGTTAAGGGGAAAGAGGGACAAGTAAGTGGAGCACAGAGGACTTTTAGGGCAGTGAAGCTACTGTGCGTGATACTATAATAGTGAAGACATATCATGGTACATTAGTCCAAATCCACACAATGTACAACACCAAGAGTGAATCCTAATGTAACTTATGGACTCTGGGTGATAATGATGTTAACAAATGTACCATTCTGGTAGGGAATTTTGATAATGGGAGAGGTCGTGCATTAGTAGGAGCAACGGGTATATGGGAAATCTCTATACCTTCCACTCAATTTTGCTGTGAACCTAAAACAGCACTAGAAAATAAAGTATATTTTAGAAGCAAAACCAGCAGGTGTTATTAGGCCAACGAGATAAATGGGAGGGAAGGCTCAGGTAATTCCTCAAGTAGACCCCATCACCCATTACCAGCTTTTGTGTGCATGATGAGTGAGCTGGTTGTGATGAAAGGGACAGTGTTAGAGCACGACTGCCACACTCACTGCTGTTCTGTTACTGCTACTGCATTTCTTTTTTCTCTCTGACTTCTTGGCTTGATGCTTTTTTTTTTTTTCAGATTTGTGTATCTTTTATTTCCCTTTATTTTTCCTGTGATCCTTGAAGTCACCAGGACACTTTAAGGAACCTCATTCACGAATGGCAAAGTCCGTGAACTTTCTGGTCACATCTCTCTTCTTGGTCTCGCCGACCATATTAGTTACTCGCTAAACTGATTAGTTAGTAGACATGGAAGACT
This sequence comes from Pan troglodytes, assembly GCF_028858775.2. Taxonomy (NCBI): domain Eukaryota; kingdom Metazoa; phylum Chordata; class Mammalia; order Primates; family Hominidae; genus Pan; species Pan troglodytes. The sequence continues at coordinate 154,358,005 of NC_072398.2, read as the reverse complement.
ACATGCAATATTCTGGTCATTACCTGCTTCCAATTTGACTGATATCCACAGGAATTTCTGATGGCACCCCTTGCATTCCTCTTTGGTTGGCAAGTCTGCTGGTCTGTTCTTAGCATACCATCTTGTCTCAGGTTTGGGGTTGCCAGAAAAATCTAGTGAGCTATTTATAAAGAAGCCTGCCCTTCTGGAAACAACATATTCTCTCTTCTACATTCTATTTTGCTTTTGTCTCTTAAACGTTACTATTTGTCAGATCTTTCTGCCAGGGATTAAAGCCATGCCTCTAATCACACCAAAGCCCGCACGAAGTATATTATAACACTTTTAAAATTACAGGCAGGAGAGTAGTAATTTAAAATCGAGGCTCCATAATCAGAAGACATGGATTTCAAATCCTGGCTCCCATTTACTGTGTGACCTTGTACAAAACACTGATGATAGTAAAAGTTGTGCTTGTCTGTGGTGTGATGGGTGCTTACTCTGTGCTAGGCATTGTAGCTAAAAAAAAAATCAAGTTATTTCATAGAGCAGCAATAAAAATCAGAGGAAACTCAGTAAACACCCACATTTTTGGATGAGAAATCTGAGGCTTTTCAGATTCAGTATTTATAAAATGTATGACTTTGGGCAAGTTACTTAATCTTTCTAAGCCTCATCTACAAAATAAAATATCTCATTTCTGTAGCTACATGATTAAAGGACTTGATTCCTGGAAAGAACTTAGTCCAAAATGAGCCAATATGTTTTATCTGCTAAAACTACTGTTATTACTTTTCAATCTTCCATATGTGAATTACTTATATCTGATATACAAAAAAAAAATACCTGGCCAATTAGATCCAAAAGGAACAACCAAATTGAACTGTTCAGACCAAAGTATTCATTTTGGAGATAGTCAACAATATGCATTTCAATTTGCAGTATGAAAGCAGAATCCAACCAAGGCATAAGAATAGGTGTCAGGTTGGAAATAAGCAAACAACCTGGAATCACTTTAAAAATACTGGAAATGGCCAGGCGTGACGGCTCACGCCTGTAATCCCAGCATTTTGGGAGGCCAAGATGGGTGGATCACGAGGTTAAGAGATCGAGACCATCCTGGCTGACATGGTGAAACCCTGTCTCTACTAAGAATACAAAACTTAGCTGGGCATGGTGGTGCACACCTGTAGTCCCAGATACTCGGGAGGCTGAGGCAGGAGAATTGCTTGAACCCAGGAGGCGGAGGTTGCAGTGAGCCAAGATCGTGCCACTGCATTCCAGACTGGCACAGAGTGAGACTCCATCTCAAAAAAAAAAAAAAATACTAGAAATGTCCCTGGGTCACTTAGTGATAGATAATTAGGCAGACAGATGTTCTTTCCCATTTGCTTCCTCATTCTTACTTCTACACTCAACTATCTGAGGAAATTCCAGGTGCCATAGCCCTTAACCCAGTTCATAGTCTCTACTATGGTACATCAAGCCACCCACGTTCAGCTTCCCCATTGAGGACCACATATATGTAGTCACTCTTGCTTAGTCGAGTGTTTTGTTTATCAACCCGGTTTCACAGTTTCAGAGGAAAGAATCAATGTAGTAATACTTTATTGAATGCCAGACATTGTGGACTTCATTCATTGGAGTATTATACATATTTGTAGGTCTATTAAATATTTTTGATCTTCAAAAAGTGTGCGAAGGACATGAACAGACACTTCTCAAAAGAAGACATTTATGCAGCCAAAAAACACATGAAAAAATGCTCATCATCACTGGCCATCAGAGAAATGCAAATCAAAACCACAATGAGATACCATCTCACACCAGTTAGAATGGCGATCATTAAAAAGTCAGGAAACAACAGGTGCTGGAGAAGATGTAGAGAAATAGGAACACTTTTACACTGTTGGTGGGACTGTAAACTAGTTCAACCATTGTGGAAGACAGTGTGGCGATTCCTCAAGGATCTAGAACTTTTAAATACCTTTTGACCCAGACATCCCATTACTGGGTATATACCCAAAGGATTATAAATCCTGCTGCTATAAAGACACATGCACACGTATGTTTACTGCGGCACAATTCACAATAGCAAAGACTTGGAACCAACCCAAATGTCCAACAATGATAGATTGGATTAAGAAAATGGTGGCACATATACACCATGGAATACTATACAACCATAAAAAATGATGAGTTCATGTCCTTTGTAGGGACATGGATGAAATTGGAAATCATCATTCTCAGTAAACTATCGCAAGAACAAAAAACCAAACACCGCATATTCTCACTCATAGGTGGGAATTGAACAATGAGAACACATGGACACAGGAAGGGGAACATCACACACAGGGGCCTGTTGTGGGGTGAGGGGAGAGGGGAGGGATAGCATTAGGAGATATACCTAATGTTAAATGACGAGTTGATGGGTGCAGCACACTAACATGGCACATGTATACATATGTAACTAACCTGCACATTGTGCACATGTACCCTAAAACTTAAAGTATAATTTAAAGAAACAGAAAAAAAAAGAAAGTATTAGTAACTGAAAAAAATAACGTCTTTTCTATAGTGGACATCATAAACCTTACTGTGGCTCTCTCACACAATTATGAATATCTAATGTGTTTTCCAAATTAAGTTTCATAAGAATTCTGTATAGTTTTTTAAAAATTGAATTTTGATTGTTTTTTGGAAACCATTTAATCTGAGATAATTTTTTGCTACTTACATTAATCTAAACATACTTTATATATCATATTTTTCTATTATTCCCTTAATTGATATTATTAATTTCCTGGGGTCAAATAAGTTTGGAAATGCTAAACTAATAATGTAAAAGTACTTTGAAACCTGTAAAATGCTTTGTAAATGAAAGATTCTATTATTGTAAAAAAAAAAAAAAAAAAAAAAAAGAACTCCTAGGATGCAAAGCAGCAAGAAAATGCGAAGAAAAATCAATTAAAACTGACCTGGAGTTGACACAGATGTTAAAATTAGTGGATACAGAGATTATAACTATTGTTAGAAGTATTTTCCACATGTTCAAAAGCCAAGTAAAGACATCAAAGATAGTTTAAAAGACCCATATCACATTTCTAGAGATGAAAACTGCAATATATGAGATTTAAAATACACTGGATAGAATTAACAATAGATTAGACTAATTGCAGAAGAAAAAATCTAGTGAGCTTGAAGATTTGAAGGAGGCAGAGACGTAGGCATATGGATATCTGAAGGAAGAATGTCCTAGGCATTACTAGAAATTATAAGTGGATAGATAATGATTTTAATGTACTTAACATAGTATTTAGCATTTAACCAGCACTCAAAAGACAAAAGTTTATATGTATGTATAATACCCATATATATGTGTATATATGTATATGTATGTATGTATATGTATGTATATTATATATACATATATGCATATATATGTATATGTATGTATATTATATATACATATATGCATATATATGTATATATAATACCCATATATATATATAAAACCTCCTGTAATCTTCACAAGAACCCTGTAAGTTAGATAACCTCATTTTATTATTAAGAGAGCAGAGGTTCTAAGGAGTTGAAATATATATTAATGCAAGGTCATCCAGAGACCAAAATAGACACACATTTTGACCTCAGACTAATCCCAGCCCTCAAGTCTGAAGTTCAGCTGATCTACACTGGGCGTGGCTCCAACCTCAGGGCTGGGATCAGGTCAGCTCTATTCATATTCCTTGGATTAGCAGCTTCCTGGAACATGCTCTTCTCATGGTGAATGGCAGAAACATAAGAGAATGAGCACAAACACATGATACCTCGAAAGCCTTGGCATTGAACTGGCCCACTTTCACTTCAGCCAACATTTTGTTTGCAGAAACAAGTTGTATGGCTAAGTCCCACATTAATGGAGCACAGAATCAGACTCTGGAACTCTTGGGAGATGTATTCACAAAACTCACATGCCAAAAGGTATGGTTGTAAAATTATAACATATGGAGAGGTAAAGAATTAAGAATAAGAATCTAATCTACCATACAGAAATAGAGATATACAGTTTTACAGAATTGGAAAAGCCTGCATCCTAATTTTAATTCTTCCAAACACTATAAATTATTAAGAAATGTAGAAAGATATGAGGAGGAATAACATTTCCAACTTCTTTTACTTTTGGTAAAAGTTTTAAAGTTTTTTCATTTGCTATTTTGCAGTTGTAAGTTTCCCCAGGTGAATTAGTCCATTCTCACACCGCTATAAAGAACTACCTGAGACTGGGTAATTTATGAAGAAAAGAGGTTTAATTGATTCACAGTTCTGCAGGCTATACAAGAGGCATGACTAGGGAAGCCTCAGGAAACTTACAATAATGGCAGAAGGTGAAGGGAAGCCAGCATTGTTCTCAACATGGTGGAGCAGGAGAGAGGGAGAGAGAGTGACAGGGAGGAGATGCCACACACTTTCGAACAATGAGATCTTATGAGAACTCTGTCATGAGACAGCACGGGGGGAATGGTGCTAAACCATTAAATACCATGCCCGTGATCCAGTCACCTCCCTGCAGGCCACTCCTCCAATACTAGGGATCACAATTCAACATGAGATTTGGGTGGGGACACAGAGCCAAACCATATCACCAAGGATCAACAAAAATAATTATGAACCTAAATTAACTGTACTACAGGAAACCTAGGCAGCAAATAAGGAACACTATGAAGGGGTGACTTTAACTTTCCAGAATACACAAAGATATATTATTAATTATTCTGAGAGAAATAATTTCCAAACTCCCCTGTTAACAAAAGATAATGAAATCTTCAGACAAAAAGGGAGAGCTTTATTTTTACACACAAATGCACACAAACACACATGCGCGCTCACACACACACACATCTGCAGACTAGGGGGGCATAGCTTTTGGTGAAAGTAAAAGTGTGCTCTCTAAAGAATAAATGGAGGATCTGGCTTAAAGTTCTCACCCCAGTTGGAAGTTTGGTCCTTTTTGCAAATGAAGGATTCGAACTTGTTCTGCTCTGATTTGTCAAAATAGTCAAGCTTTGACTGAGTGGCTTCCAAGCCCCAAACCAGAAGTCTTTGTCAGATGTTTCTTTCAAATGTCCGTTGCGGGTAGTGGGGAGGGCTTCTAGCCACAGTTTATCTTGGCACTGACAACAGAAACTAGTTTAGCTTGATTGTAGAAAGCGAGGTCCTGTGACACTTTTACAACATCCTTCTGAGAATACAGAGCGCATGACTGCTCCCTCACCCATCCATGACCAATTGGTTCTGTTTTAACTTCGAGCCTCTCACTTAGCCACAGGGAGTCCATTTTGTCTGTCAGCCAGGGGCACACTTTAACAGACCCCAGAATAGATGGACCATGTAGAGAAAATGGCCTATATTCTCAAGAGATTCTAAAGCAACCCCAAATGAAAAGACTGAGCCTAACAACAACAACAACAACAACAAAAAGAATCAAGAAGGAGGTAAAAAACATGACTTTTTCTGCTTAAGAGGGAGACTTTTATAAAATGCTTCCATTTGCCCAAGGTCAAAAACAAAACAAAAGAGAATTTTAGATCTATTATATTCAGGCCAACCAAGAGCTTCTTCAAGCCTGAAATATGTATTTCCAACCTAGATTATCAGACAGCAAGAGTTAGAAATATAAATCTTGTGTCTTCAGATAGCCATGTTCCTATTAAAATGCAATATAAAGTATTGATAAAATGAAATTCCAGTTTGGGAACTGCTAGGTGCCTAACCTTTGCCCTGAAGAGTATTTTTGGGAATAGTATCAATTTATAATAGTGATGGTATAAACCCTTTATCTTCTAAATGCTTTGGACTCAAAGACCATGGGATTAATTATACACTGGGAGCAACAATTCATGAATATTTAACATCCTCATCTATACTTAATGAATAAATTTGCATTTTGACACTATTATTTAATGTGCTTTAAGGAAATACTGCTCATACCTTTCAATTTGGTAGATTAGTTGAATGTAATCAGAATGATAAGGCAAGAGAGATATAGTATTATTTAAATAACCTTGTTTTTTATGACTGCTTCTGCTTCCATGAGTTTGTTTCCCCCATTTTCTTTTATGCAACTAGGTTTACTTCATTTTACTCTGGCAGTTCTGTCTTAATCATTTTGCCTCTGTGGTTCTTGCAGAAAGGAGTTTCTTTAGATTCATGGAAAAACAATGCAAATTAAATAATCAGTGTTTTGCTTCCCTATGTGTGTTCTGTAACAGGGCATTCTCTCACACAAAATATCCCAATGCAATTGGCAGTAATTGCATCCTGAGCTGGCAGTCTCAGCAAGGCTGCCACGACCCACACAGCAAGCTGGGAGAGTGGCAGAATCAATGGCAGTGAGCAAAGTTCTCTGAATTTCCCTAAGAAAAATAGAATCTCAAGGAATCAGGGCTGAGAAAAACTGAGAAGGATGTTGTGGAAGATAAGCTTTTGTGTTTGCTTGTTTGTTTGTTTGTTTTTTAATCTTTGGCTTATTGTGAGGGCTTTTTTTTTTTCCACAAGCAATGAATTTTTTCTTTATGAGGTGGGCACCTAATATACATATCCACCTTAGGGAGTTTAGACACAAGAGCTTGCCTTTAGAAATCTGATTTTCACGAAGAGCCCATAATCTTTCCAAAAGGAAGGGGGCTTTGAGACCTGTGACCAAGCTCTTGGAAGTCAGAATTAAGACTTGCCAACAAAGATGAAGGACAAAATTGGACAAGAAAAAGAGGAAGGGGAAAGAAATGAAAATCTAGATGCCTGACACTGTGCCAAATGATTGCATATATAATCCTATTTAATCCTTTCCTGTGAGGTTTCTATTATCATCATCATTACCACTTTACAAATGAGGAAACTGAAGCTCAAACAGGTTAACATCAATTGTAAAAATTCGGGCTAGAATTTGAATCCAGTTCTGTTGGAACCAAAAATTCACTTGCTTTCCTCCATTCTCAATTAATGGGTGCTTTAAAGGAGCTTGCTGTCAAATATACCAGATGCCTTAGTTCATTCAGTCTGCTATAACAGCACACCATAGACTGAGTGGCTTATGAACAACTGAAATTTATTTCTCACAGTTCCGGAGGCTGGCAAGTAGAAATCAACTCGCAGATTCAGTGTCTAGTGAGAGCTTGCTTCCTCATTCACAAATGGCTGTGTTTTCACTGTGTAGAAAAGATGAAGAAGGAGCTCTCTGGGGCCTATTTTATAGAGACACTAATCCTATTTTATAAGGCTCTACCCTCCTGACCTAAACACTTCCCAAAGGCTTCATCTCCATCACATTGTGGGTTAGGATTTCAGTACGTAAATTTTGAGGGAACACAAACGTTCTGTCTATAGCACCAGGGTTGAGCATGAAAATGCCACTTGCTCAGGAAAATACTCCCAGCACCCCTGTCCTGGGTCAGGTTCTATGTTGATCACAATGTGTGATTATGTATGTGTCTATGAGATATCTACTCCTTTCCTCCACACACTTGACTGTAACTTCCAAGAGGGCAGTGTATTAGCCTGTCCTTACATTGCTATAAAGAAATACCTGGCTGGGTGCAATGGTGCAAGCCTGTAATTCCAGCACTTTGGGAGGCTGAGGCAGGTGGATTACCTGAGATCAGGAGTTTGAGATCAGGAGTTTGAGATCAGCCTAACTAACAGATGAAACCCTCTCTCTACTAAATACAAAAAATTAGCTGGGCATGGTGGTGGGAGCCTGTAATCCCAGCTACTTGGGAGGCTGAGATAGGAGAATCGATTGAACCTGGGAGGCGGAGGTTGCAGTGAGTTGAGATTGTGCCATTGCACTCCAGCCTGGGCAACAAGAGTGAAATTCCATCAGAAAAAAGAAAGACAGACAGACAGAAAGGAAAAGGAAAAGGAAAGGAAAGGAAAGGAAAGGAAAGGAAAGGAAAGGAAACGAAAGGAAGGGAAAGGAAAGGAAAGGAAAGGAAAGACCTGAGGCTGCATATTTTGTAAAGAAAAGAGGTTTAATTGGCTCATCGTTCTACAGGCTGCACAGGAAGCATGATGCTGGCATCTGCTTCTGGTGAGGCCTCAGGAAACTTACAATCATGGCAGAAGGTGACAGGGAACCAGTATGTCACATGGGGAGAGTGGGAGCAAGAGACAGAACAAGGCGGGGGAGGTCCTAGACTTTTAAACAACCAGATCTGATCTCAAGTGAACTAACTGAGTGATAACTAACTTATCACCAAGGGGATGGTGCCAAACCATTCATAAGGGATTTGCCCCATGATCCAGTCACCTCCCTCCAAGCCCCACCTCCAACCTTGGGAATCACATTTCAAGATGAGATTTGGAGGGGACAAATATCCAAACCGTATCAGGCAGGAACCACTTTTGCTCACCATTGTATCCCCAGCACCCAGCAGAGTGCCTGACAGGAAGTGGGTTTTCTGTGTGTATGTGTGTCTCAGTTTCTTCATCTTTAAAATTTTGGTGAAAAATATCTATTTCACAGTGTTTATGTGATAATTAAACAAGAGAATTTATATAATGTGACTTTCACAGAGCCTGGAAAACAGAGTGCTCAATAGACAGTAGTTTTAAAAAGTAAAGATGTGTACGCCACTCTGGGCCCATGGAAAAGGGCCAAGGCCAGGTTTTGAGTCTGGGTATTATACTTGAGGGGCTCTGAACCAAATACAGATGCTCTTAATTATTCCCAAGACTGGCGTGACCTAGGAAACCAAGTAGAGAACTATAAAGAATATAGAAATAGCAGGTAGAAGAATCAGTCTTACCCTTAGGGTAAGATGTGAACAGACTAGATAGCATAAAAGTCAATAATGACTAAATTTCAACCCTCTGTCTTCATGCAGCCTGTGTAGCTACTCACTGTTACCCAAGCACAAATGTAATAGAAGTGGGGAAAATAAAACACTTTTACAAGCTCTACCACAGCCCACAATTCCACTACCCTTCTTTCTGATGGAAGGATTCTAGCTTTCTAGGTTAGCTTCAAGGTGTCATTTGCAATATTTCAGAGTTGAGGCTGACAAACTTGTGAGTAGAGATGCACAATCTAATCAAATGGCATTAAAATGACTTAAAAAAATTGTGACTCATTGCTATAGAAATTCAGAGTTCACTCAAGAATTGAAAGTTTTTGAGCAAATGGCTCCTGTTGCCTGCTATTCAAAGCAGATGTCCAAGCACTTCTGTCCACTGCATCTTGGCATCAGAGTCACCATGAAAAACACGACACAATCAGGCACTGGACAGAACAAAACTTTGCTCATATAGAGAAGAGACAGAGCAAGATCAGCTTCAGCAGAGGTGTCAGCCCCCTATGCCCAAGGGGTCCCTCCGGGCAGCAGATACCAGGCAATTGGCCTGCACTCACCCTTCTTGCTGCAGCAGAGGGACCGTCTTCTCACACAGCCTAGTTGTGGTCAAAAGACTGCATGCATGGAACTGCCTTTCCCAGCAGAAGTTAATTGACATCTGAATAAAAATTTTTTTAAGATTCCTAGTACCCTAGTCACATGAAATAATTAGGAAGCGTGTGACCTTTCAATAGATATAGGGACTATTTTTTTAAAGGACGAACCGTATCCATGTATGTTTCAGAACGAATGACTTGAATGCATATAGTCTGCATATCTCCCTTAGCCTACCCAATATGGTGATTGTAACATGAGGATGAGCTGCAGATACAGTAACATTAGCTAACCAAACATAAAATTGTCCCATAGGTGGGTGCCTTTTCTACCCTGGAAAAGTTTGAAAATAAATACAGAAATGAATAAACAACTCAAAGCTATAATATAAATATTGTCGTCTTATGTTCAAGCTAATCCATATTTCTTTATTTAAACTGCTTAAGATAACCTTGGCATATTGAAAAATCTGAAAATTAGCCTTCTAATGCCAAATCCAAATCAGTAATTGATTTTAGAGTTATGTTTTAAGTTGAATGCTCTGTAAGAATTTGACTACGTTTGTAAACACATTGAAATGCTTATTTGCACTTGAAATTTCCTATATTTATATACTTACCTTATTAGATATACAAACATTGCTTAACTATTTGGGAAGATTTTGCTTACTAAGACATTTAAGTTTGTTGTTGCAGGTATTTTGAGTGCTTAAAGTGAAGATTAAATGTATTAGGTACAAATGTAAAATTTTAAAGTCTAAGCATATTGAATGAATTAGGTGCATAAATGAGGCTGCTTGTTTAACCCATGTTGTGTGACACGGTGTGCAAATGGGTGTCCAGATGCCACATCCTGTATGGCAGGCAGGGTCCAATCAAGAGATAGGAATCGCACAGCCATTCCCCAGGGAAAGTTAGATACAGAGTTATTATCTATAATAGGGAATTAGAATCATAAGGGACTCTCTAGTAAGAAGTAAAGAGAACCATAAAGACTATAGGAACAGCAGACATAAGAAGCTGTCTTGGCCGGGTGTGGTGGTTCACGCCTATAATCCCAGCACTTTGGGAGGCTGAGGCGGGCGGATCACGAGGTCAAGAGATTGAGACCATCCTGGCTAACATGGTGAAACCCCATTTCTACTAAAAATACAAAAAAAAAAAAAAAAAAAATTAGCCAGGCATGGTGGCAGGCGCCTGTAGTCCCAGCTACTTGGGAGGCTGAGGCAGGAGAATGGCATGAACCCAGGAGGCGGAGGTTGCAGTGAGCCGAGATTGCACCACTGCACTCCAGCCTGGGTGACAGAGCGAGACTCCGTCTCAAAAAAAAACAAAAACAAAAAACAAAAAAAACACCAGAAGCTGTCTTGCCCTTAAGTGAAATGTAGCACACAGGAAGAAGTCTACTCAGGGCTGCGATCCAGAGCTTGCTGGAGAGGGCATGATCATGGCTCACTGGATGGTAGAGAAGTTACTGTGGTGCTCTGTGGTGGGACTTTCTGGAAATCCACCCTCTGGAACTTCCATAAATCCGCTCTCTAAGACACCAACTGTTTATGGGAGTATGTTGCCAGATGCGTGCTGCTACAAAACCTCCTGAGAGGGTGCAGGGGAGGGAAGCTTCTGGCTGTCAGGTGCTGCTGACTGGGAGCCTCCCAAGAGGAACATACTGGAATCAGGAAGAAAAGCCCTGTCCCACTGCACCCAGTGCCCACTATTGACAAAGTGTAACATCAGGCCATCTGGCAAAGAAAAAGATATTCAGAGGGCTCATTGAGGATGGACTTTGAAAGAGCAAATAATGAAGGATAGGGCATGTAACAGTCCAACTGATAATAGTCACAGGGAATTTAGTCTGTTCACAACGTTAATAGTTTTTATTTTATGCTACAATTACTAAATTCATAAATAGAATAATAAGACTTGAAGTTCAACTTAAAGGCTTAAAGAAAACTGAATTTTAAAATTATGACTGATTTACATAAACTAATTTTAATTTAAAACCTAGGTAACTATAAACAAAACCAAGTTCTTTCTACACTCAAAATCTATCCTTGGTTATTAATAGTTCATATTGACACTGGGGTCTTACTTATTCTGAAAAATTCTGTAAGTGTATAGAGTAAGAAAAAAATGAAGTGAATATATAAAGAATAAGAATGTAGCAAGGAAGAGAAAACAGAAAAGCAATTATGAGAGTGGTAAGGAGACTCTGGCAGAGGTTTGAGCAAAAAGGCTTAGGAAGCAGCCAAGGGTGTGAAAAAACTGGAGAAGAACAAGGAGGATTTATAAATAAGTGCTTCTGTATTTTGAATTGGATTCCTTTTACTGTCTCTTAGGAGATACAAGTAAAAATTGGAAGTGCAGTACTTTTTAGTCATTTTTTGTTGCTGAATTGTGTTTTGGTACATGAGACATTATGGTGAAACCAAGTGATGTGAAAAACTGGAGCTTATTTGCATCTCACCTAAACAATGAAGTCTGACAAATAATCTATTTGAAAAGCAAAAATGCTGCTAAAGCCCTTCCAAGATGATGACATCACCAGCCTGGCTGAAAAGATGGCTGCACCAGAGGGCCATATCACCTACAGTCTGCTGTCCAAGGTGTGGCCTCTGGCCCCTCACATGTACACTGTATGGTACAGCTTGAGCTAAAGGAGTGAGAAAAAGCTTCCCACCTTCACCTTTAAGTGTTTGAGAGCACTAATTCTTAACACCCCTCTATCTTTCCCACCCAATTCGTAAATTAGTAAAGAGAGAGACCCAAGAGTCTAATTACTGATGAAAGCTAATATTGAAGAGTGGGTGACTCAGGTCTACTGGCCAAATGGGCCTGCTAATACATTCCCCCTAGTTAAACAGACTTACCCATTTACAGCTTTGGAAGTACTGAACAGCCACAGGCTACCCTGGAAGGGAAGTGCAAAGCAGAGCATAGTTTATATTTTCTGTCACTAACTGCCCCCAGAGACCCCCCAAGGAGAGGAAGGGGCTAAATCGTGTGAATGAAATGCCCCTGAATCCATTAATTCTTAGAGGTTCATTCATAAGGTGACATGAAGCTGTAGAAATGAGGTTCTCCCTAGATATTCCCTAACCTAACACTCAGCCAGGAATGTGGCTACTCTCTTGAGGGAGGAAATTGTCCTAACCACTAATGGGACTTTAGATCCTGCCTCCAACCCAAGAGTCTGAAGTGGGTCAGAAGAGTACAGGACAGGATAAGACAGTACAAGGTCATTCTACAATCAGGGTTGAAAACTTGCTCTGCTATTTGGCTCCCCACCCTAAATTATGTCCAGTCACAATGTCTGATTTCGCTCATTAGTGTTCTTGCAGTGAGATTATATGCCAATTACATGAGATTACAGAAGAAAAGTGAATTATTCACATGGAACTTTGCAACTCTTCTCCTTCTGTTTCTTGTTCAAACTCAGAAACTTTACAGCCCCCTTGGATCCATCCCCTACTCAATAATGGCTCCCATCCCCTGCTTTCCTTGAACCTAGGAATCCTGTATCTGTATTGTCTTTGCCATCACCATTCTGTGGCTGAATTTAGATGTCAATTCATCAACTTCCTATAATCTCTCAATCTCATCACCCCAATACCAGATCTCAACTTCTAAAAAATGTGTGCAAAGATGCTACTTAACAACTAGATGCTGTGAATTATGTTAAATATACAGTTTCTAAAATTTTATCAAAAAACAAAAATCCTTCAGTGATGAAGGAAAATACCAAAACCTATTTTAGCACAAAGTACTACATTTTTGTTTTTAAAAAGTTTTTCTTGTAACCAATAAACATTTTTATTTCTCTTTGGATAGACCTCCTTAGCAAGAGAAAAATTAAAAGGATTGGTCAACCAACTTCGGCAACTCTAGGTTTTATAACCCTGGATCAAAGGGGCAAGATTATATTCTTAAATTCTTACTTCCAGCTGTGGTTTCAGAGGTAGCAGCTACTTGAACGATCAGTAAAAAATGGTTTTGAGACTCATTCTAGTGCCCTCCTAGCACCAAGTACAGCAGTCCTTCTGACAATTTTGAAAGCAATCGAGTCCCCCATCTTAAATTCTTTATTGTTTTAAGTATTAAGAGTGGTTCTGTTTCCTGAATGAATTTCTGACTTATCATTATCATTTTCCTTAGCTCTAAAAGGCAAAACATTTACATGCGCTGAAGACAGCCCAGAGTCTATCACCTTAGCTCTAAAATCACATAGCTCAGCCAGCTGCTAACTCTCTCAGTGTGAATTCAGCTACTCATGTTTTCCTTAGAATTTCACTTTTCTTCCACTTTTGCACTTAATGCTGTGCGTGGCTTACCATCCAGGTTCATCTGGGGCCCTAGGACAGTAGTTTTGCTGGGACAACCCTTTGTTCATCTTGGTGGAACTAGGAAAAAAATCTAGTGATTTTGCTGATTTAATATTCAAAGCAAAAGTGTGGTTTGAACCTTTGAAACAGCCAGCATGGATCTGGAAACTGTTTTCCCTAGCAAAGATATTCAAAAACTGACCCTTAAAGAATGAATTTTCCAGGGAATAAATACACTTCAGCAAATGTTGAATACAAATTTTAAAAGACAAAGTAGTTGAATCCTTTTAACAAGAGCCAAAGGTGAAAACGAGTGTCCATCACAAATGAATGGATAAACAAAACGTGGTCTATGCATACAATGCAAAATTATTATTTAGCCATAAGAAGAATGAAGTTTCTATGCATGCTACAATATGGGTGAAACTTGCAAACATTATAGCAAGTGAAATAGGCTGGACACAAATGGACAGATATTATATAATTCCCCTTATATGAAATATCTTGAATAGGAAAATTTGTAGAGACAGAAAGTAGATTAGAGGTTACCAAGGACTGGGGAAGAGGAAATATGCTGAGCTAATGCTTAATGGTTACAATGATTCTATTTGGGGAGATAAAATTTTTTGGAAATAGTAGTGATGGTTGCATAACATTGTGAATGTAATTAATGCCACTGAATTGAATGGCACAATTTCAAATGTCTAAAATAACAAATTTATACTATATTTATATAAAACTACAAGCACCACAAAAGATTAAGTAAATGGCAATTATATATAAAAACAGTGTTTAATTCTCTAAAGGTTTCTGGTAACAGTTCTGGGAAGCAATGATGATATGATGCAGTTTTCACAAACACGTGGGCTGTGCATCTGGAGACCATCTCTATAAAAGATGATTGCAGAAGTCAGTCTTATCATGTAAAAAGCACGCCACTAAAAAGTTTTTCCAAACTTATAATCAGCACCCAAAATAGCCTTCAAAAGTGTGGGAGAAGGACAATTCATTTAAGCAAAAGGAACTTAGAAAAATTCTTTACCTTAGAAAGTGTCTTTCAATCTCTCTCAGATCAAAATACAAAGCTTGATTTGCTTGCCCGCCTACATATTTTTTTCTTTTTTAAATCTTAATGTCAGGATAGCATAATAGCCCACAGACAAATAAATCTATCTTTGACAAAGCAGCTTTACCATTATATATGCCAACGCTGGACCACACCGTGGCTCCTGTAAGATCAGAATCTCAAGGTTAAGTAGGATATTAGTCATTGCATTCTAAAAATAAAAATGGTATTTCTTGAAATTCATCATGCAGCTGAAGGTAATTTTCTCCAGATTTATAAGATTCTCTAGACTGGTATTCTATTCACTGACCTTTAGCCCTCCCAGGTGATTTTTTGGGCTGGAGCATTTGTTGTTTCATCTATGCAACTGGCTTTCACCAAGATAATATTTTTTCCACATGACCTATTAATGTGAGACATGGTTGAAAGTGTGTCACCCACAAGCTGTGGGGTTAATAGGGGTACTTCTGCCTGGTGCCTGGGGATTCTCATTTTCACTATCCCCAAGTTCATTTACCAAAGAAGACTACCTGCATGTGGCTAGTAAATCATCATTTTGGAGACTACTTTTTATAAAATTGACTAAACCCCCCAAGTAGGAAAAATCATATGAAATAAGCCCCTTCCCAGAAGCATGTTTTTCTACTTTGTAACACTTATCCTCCTCTATCTCTCTTCACCCTCTTCAGAACCCCCTCCCTGCCCCTACAAACATAACTACAATCTACACTAATCAAGGAATTATTTTACACTGTACTCCTTTGAAATAACTGAGGGTTTTCCTATGACAAAGACACCATTAAATGGGAAATGTGGCAACCCTTATTCCATTTTAAGTTGCTAAAAGTTAGAGGAGCCTTTAAGATAACAAATATATCCAAGGCAAAATCAGAGATAATGTGCTGGTGATGGGTACTAGGTGAAAAGAATTATTAAGATCATAATACTTTAGGCTCAATACCTTCTTGCAGAGCTGGAGAGACCTTGGAGACTGTTTTTCGTTTTAGATCAATTTCTCCCTTTTGAAAAGGAAGGATGCCGAGGTACAAGAGTGGGAAAATCTCTCAATTTCAGTCTAGCCAGACACTGACTCTCTATGATGAGTCCCTTTATGGATTGGGGCCTGCTGTGGGTGGTACAGCACTTGCTCCTGACCCACATCCATGTGCTGCCTAACATTGATTATGTGATACCATAATGAAAGGATGCTGGAGTGAGCCAGAAGTAGAACAGAAGTGAGCCTGTCCTTCATACTTCGAGGATAAAGAGGCTACTTTAGAAGTGTGATGGCGTCTCACATACCTACACAGTTTAATAAGGTTATTCTGGCTCAGGATGCAGAAAATGCAGATGACAACCTTGACTCTGGCACTCATTGCACCTGCCTCTCCTTATTTCCTCTGCAAGAGTTTTCCCAACCTCAATTCTCAACATCTATAGCAGGCAAGAAAGAGTCTAGATACCTAACTTACCTTCACCAGGTAGGTAGAAAAGCACTTGCTTGTCATTTAATAAGGTCTCATTTAATAGGATGATGAGAAGAGAGATTTCCGTTGGAGCAATACAGAAAGGATAAGTTATTTTATACTAGGCACAATGGCTCCGTTTCCTGCATCAAGAGTTAAATTAAAGAGAATTCCACTATCACAGTTATCGTGAATAATAAATTTGCTGGAGTTTACAAATTTTACAGATCCACTGAGCTTAAGAAGAGGAAGAAGGGGTGGGAAGAAAAAAAGTGAAACAGACTGAGGAGAAAGTATGTGTGAAAGAGAGAGGCACAGAGAGAATTTCTGAGATTTTTAAATTCAAGAGGGACCTTATTAAGTCATTTTTCCCCTGTTAAATACTAAATTGAGTGCTAAGCAAGTGCTGTCCCCACCCATGCTATGGCTCTGCCTTGCTAGTTAAATCTCTCAGGACAAGTTCTTTTTGGCCACTTGATTAAGAACACTCCCTCAGAGAGGTTATATAACTTTACACTGAATTCCAAGCTGAGGCAGGTTGCATTACAACAATATTCTGCAATGAGCATTTTTAACTGGTCTTTAAAACCTGAAGCAGTCCTGAATTAGCGTACCTGATGAATCTCAGGGCTGGGCACACTCAGGTCTCAGTAACTGTGTGTCCACATTTGATCTGATTGCTCGGTTCTTGTTAGCGGAGGAGACTGACACCTGGGTCTGTATATTTTATTCATGGCAACACAGTCATCTCAAGAGGAATTCTTTTCTTACACTTTTCATTGAAACTGATTTGAGAGTCACTTGGTATTCTATTGCCAAACACAAATGAAATGCCAGAAGACTGTGGCCTGCTGTTTACCTGTCACAACGATTATGGTCAGAAGGACTAAATTCCTACCATCTTTATACTAGCATTGTTTGAATGTGATTATTCAATATCAAAATGAGGCAGATACAGGGTGAGCTAAGATGGAGAGAGGGGTGGATCCCCTAAACCTCTAGAGTCCAGGCCAATGGTTCCACTTCTAAAAGTTAGTCATGAAGTCAACTGGGCTGGAGAAATTGGGAGTGAACTAATCCAAGCATTTGTAAAACTCTCAAATGTCCGCACATTTAGCCTTAATAATCATGGAAACCTATCTCTCTGGTACTGAGGCCACTTACTATATATGTGACCCCACCTAAGTCACTGGATGTCTGCAGGTACCTGTGGGGCTTATTGATGTCACCATCATCTTCTTTATTATCCTCATGGGACTTCCTAGTCAGAAAGAACGTCACTGGGAGATTCTACCTTCAGACTCTCCAGGACATCCTATCTGGGTAATCAAACTGCCAACAAAGGAGGTGTGAAACTTCATCTTTCTCTGATAGACCTCTCAAACATGGAAAGACTGCCTGTATGCCAGCTTATTTGTGTGAATGCCTCCTTGAACAAGTCCAGAAATTTAGGAATGAACGGGGGTCATAGCAACCATTCACAATCAGCCTTATTAATCAAGCAGAACCAGAACTCCTCATTCTTCTTTCAAACAAAAGACAACTGGGCTGGTCCCTGGGCTTGACAAAGAAAGCCACAGGAGCCCCCACTTCAAGACCATTCCAAAGGACTCAGTTCTCTAGCTCTGATGGTGGGGGGTGGCATGAGGAATTCACTATACGTCACATCCTGGAATGAAACAGAGTAGAGTTCCAAGTCCCACTCTTGCTCTAAGAAGACCTCTTGAGAGGCCACATAACTGTCCAATCCATGGGCCAGGTGTGCTCTCTGGTAGTGCTGATAGCTTAGCACCAAGGAAAAGAGGATTTTCAGTCTCCGTGTCTATAAGGATGACCCACAAAAATTCATTTCTCCAAAAAGATGGTACCCTGATGCCATCTTTGCCCCTGAACATTGCTGGTAATGGAGCAAGAAACCCTGACCTCCTCTGCCTGGGCAATAAAGCCTCCAGTTTGAATCCAACATGGAGGGTTATAGCATTTCTTCAGTTTCATTAAATATTTGCTTGGGCTTGTACAACCAAAAGTATATTCAGGAAATATGAAAACATGACCTGATGTCCAGTTCTTACTGCTAGGAACCAAGAAGAACCTCTTGGAGAATTGAGTCAGAGTTGGGTAGATGGGCATCAAAGGAGGGTGTAGTGTAGTAGGATCCCAGGTTGTACTCCACTGAGAAGGTTCATATATTGGGCAGCCTAAGTCTACTGTAATAAAAGTGTGTGTGGTAAAACAGCTCTTACAATTTAATGGGACTTGGTATCTAGGTCCCCTTTTGGTATGCCAAAAACCTGTTTGTTAGCCTGAAAATTAATAAGGATGACAAAATATATTAGATTAATATACAAGATGAAAATAAAATAAAGGCCTCAAGTGAGAGATGTGGTGACCTAATGAACTTGTCTCTTTGGGTAATAGCCTGTACTTTCTAAGTATACAACATTTCTAAAAGAGACTATAAGGGCAACCCACACACATAACATGCCCTCACCTTCTCGACGTATCATTTAAAATGTCTGCAACACCTGAACCCCTTCTTAGGAAATCTGTCCAAGTCTGCAGTCTCTGCCCACAGGCCCAGCCATGCTCTGCACCACCCGACCTCAGTCTGGCCACAGATGATTGCTTGTTCCAAGATGGGCATCTCTTTCAAGGGCAATACAAAGTAAAGAAACCAATGACCCAAGATTTACATGGCCAGGCTCAAAACGCTTAAGCCAGCTGGGCCAATGAGATTCCTCAATACATATTGGAAATGAGAAACTGATAGGCTGTGGATAGTAGTCTGGGGCCACTGCAAATAGAGTAACATAGGCTCAGGGTGATCCCGGTGGGCCATGCATTGATAGAGCTAACAAAAATATGAGTAACAGAAACACGAGTAAACAGAGGAGAGTGATAGTGGAAAAAGGGGAATGGAGCCAGTAAAGGTACAAATAAAATGCTGCCAGATGGGAAAGATAAAAGAAAAGAGAGCCTTGAGCTATCCCTACTCCCCTGCTGTTCCTAGCTTTCACATCCTTCCAGGCAACTCCTCTCTTCTTGCATCTAACACACACAAAAGCTGTATCTAAAACACTACCTCTGGTCACTCTAGGGACAGGCTAGCATTTGGAGGTGCTTTGCAGGCATGTCTCTCAGTTCCCAGCTAGATGGGGATGTCTAGTTTCTTATACTACACAATTTTATTTCCTATTCTTCACAGGCAAAAAGTGCTTATGCTTGCACACTCTTGACGTTAAATATATGGTACATACTTCCAGGTCAGTTGGTGGAAAGCAGTGGCCTTTACCCCAAAAACTGATTGTTTGATCACAGACTTATTAAAAAGAGTTGGAAAATATCACTTTTGAAGTGATTATTTACTAACTCTCAAAAACAGTCTGATTTTTCTTCCTGAGGGACACATTTTAAAGAGCCAGATGGTGCATGGCTGTGGCACAGCTCTCTGTTCTCCCCTCCAGCCCCATGGATTAGCCGCAAATACTTTCTTTTCATCCAGAGAAAAAATTTATGTGCATTTGTTTAGCACTATTTCAAATATCTCACTTGGCCCTCAAGCAATGAGTCGATGGAAGTACATGAAATATTATTTCTTACAAATTTAAGACTAGGAATCTAAGGTACAGAGAAATATAGTGACTTCTTGAAGGTCACACAGCACTAACAAGTAGTAGAATAGAGACTTGAACATTTTGATGCATAGCCAGTGTTCTTTCCAGTACAACAAAGAACATACCAGGTTTTATTTTGTACCAAAGTTTTTCCATTCAATTTACGATCCTAAACAGCGTGATTGGGTTGAACCAAAGGCCCTTTGCCTTTGAGTAGAATATATTTAGAGCACACATGTACATTGAATATAAAGGTACACACTGGAGCACTTCACTACTCATCTCTAGAGGTCAAATAGAACTCAAACCCACGACCCCTAATTGCCAATATCTTTAAAAGCCTCAAAGTGTTCATAGTGTTAATTGTAGTGTTCTTTCAATTATTACTTTATTTAAAATATATGTATTGTGTGTATTCTGTGAGCCCTAATTATTGTATGGGCTAGATGCAAACACATGAATTAAACGAGGCAAAGTCCCTGTCTTCATGGAACTATCTTCCCCGGGGGAGACAGAGTTAAAAGAAAACACATAAAGTCAGGTAGTGATTACTACAATTAAACCAAAACAGAGTAAAGAAATAGAGAGTGACAGGGAGATAATAAGGTAATCAAGCAAGGGCTAGGGAGGTGGTGTTTAGTTAGAAACCTGAATGAAGTGAGGAAGCAACACATGCAAAAATTTGAAGAGAGTTCCAGATGGAAGGAATAGCAAGTGCAGAAGCTCAAGTTGGGAGAAGGCTTGGTGTGTTGGAGGAGGAGCAGGGGTCAGCAAGGTTAAAGCTGCATATTTGAGGAGACAGTGGTAGGAAATGAGAAAGGAGAGCTAGCCAGGCAGGATCTTACAGGTCATCATATGGGCTTTGGATATTATTTAAGTGTGATGGGAAGAGATCATTACAGTATTTGATTTAAGAGGTGCATACTCGGGATATTTGGAGAAAACACTGCAGGATGCAAGAGTGGATGTAAGGAAACAGTGAGAAAGCAACTGCAGTAGTCCCTGAAAGATAGGGTGATGCTGTACATATATCCCATTGCACTCAAACATACTGTTACTTTTCCGTTTATCTTGACTCCATGTTTCCCACCAGTTCCTGCCTTATTTCTCTGCTCCTCTTTGCAGCAAATCTCTTCCAAAGAGCAGTCTGTATTCACTGCCTCCAATTTCCCTGCTCTCATTTCCTCTTAAACTCTTAACGTTCATGGATTTGTGATACCACTCTTCCAAAATGACTCCTGTCAAGGTCATTAATGACATCCACGTTGCTAAATTTGGTGATCAAGTCTTGGTCCTTATCCTACTCATCAACAATGAGAGTCACCATGTACTTTCAGGTGCCAGTGCATAGGTTGTAACTGTCCAAGGGCACCTAAAAGAAGGGATTAGTGGCAAGTTAGGGGGGAATCTGATCCACATTGTAGTTGCGGACTTGCTGGTTAGAGGGAACACATTCCCAAGAAAGGGTGCCTTTTTCTACTTTATACAAGGCACTATCTTGACTAGTAGCAGTGATCGTGTTAACAGCAGTTGACATAGTTAACCAGTCTTTTCTCTTTAGTGTATCTTCTTTATCTGGCTTCCAGGACCCCATTCATTTGGTTTTCCTCCTGACTCACTGGTGGCTCCTCTCAGTCTTTTCTGCTGATTCCTCACCATCTGTTGTTGGGCATGTTGGTGTAGGAATGCCTTGGCGCTTTCTATGCTCTTCTGTTACCTACTCACTTATAATAATGTGATCTTATCCAGTCCCTTGACTTCAATGCTGCCTATTTATTCATAACTCCCAACATTATGTCTCTAGTGAAGATTCATATTTCTATCCTTGAATTCCAAGCTGTTAAATCCAATTGCATCCTCAATATCTCCACTTGGATGTTTAACAGACATCTCAAAATTAACATGACCCAGACTGAATCCCAATCTCCACCTCCTAAAATCTGCTCCTCCCACAGACTTCCCATCTTGCTACAGGGTAACTCTCCCCTTCCCATTGCTCAATCCAAACACGAGGAGTTGACCTTCCACTCTTGTCTTTCTCTCAGACACCAAATCCTATCCAACAGCATATATCAATGGATACGTTAAAACTACAATATATGCACCTACTATGTACCCACAAAAATTAAAAATTTAAATTAAAAAAATCTATGGATAACATCAAAATCACTGGATACCTTCAAAATCTATCTAGAATTGAACTTCTTACTACCTCCATTATACTTTCCTGGTGGAAGCCATCCTCACTATTGCTTGCTTCACTGCAGTAACCTCCTAACTGGCCTCTTCTCTCTGCTCCTACCTTTGCCCCTTACTTTCTATTTTTGACATAGCATTCAGGCAGATCCTGTAAAAATAGAAGTCAGATCATGTCACTCCTCAGCTCAGAACACTCCAGGGACTCCCAATTTCCCTTAGAGAAAAAGGCAAAGCTCTTTAAAAGGTCTTCCAATTTCCCACTTGACCTTCCCTCCTACCTTCTGTGACCTTGTCCTACTTTTCTCATTCTACTTCACATGCTCTGGCCACCTTGCTATTCCTTGAACAGGCCAATTACACTCTGATTTGGAGGTCTTTGCCATAGCTGTTTCCTCTGCCAGAGACATTTTCTTCAAAATATCTATATGGCTAAATCCTTCTTCTCCTTCAAGATTTTATTCAAATATCACCTTTTAAAATTACTGCCCTGTCCTCCTACTTTCCTGTTACTCTCTCTCCTCTTTATCCAGCTTTATTCTCTCCCATGGTGCTTATCATCTTCAAAAATTTATATATTATGCTTAAAATTTTGTGATCTGCCTCCCACTGCTACAAATGAAGTCCCATGAAAGCAAGAATGTTGTCTGGTTCCTGATGGAGCCCAAGTGTCTAGAATAAATTCTGGCACATGGTAAGTGTTCAAAAATACGTACTGAATGAATGAAATAATGAGAGTATGCTATTGGATGTTGTCTAATTTTTACTCCCAATGTGTCTACAAATGAGTAGCTATGTAAAATTCTCATATAAATATAGTTAATGGCTTGGAAAGCTATTTACAATCCAGTGCTAAAAGTTTTACAATCAGGTTTCAGACAACTAGGTACAATATGCTTCACTTTTATTTTTAAAATGTATATATTTGCATTAAAAAATAATGGAAGGAAATATTTATTCAACATATATTTCTTAAGTACCTACTATGCACCAGGCACCCTGTGCAAGTTAACACTCTAGGCTGAGAGAGTATACATTGCTTTATTTCTTCTCTTTGATCATTTGTCTTTTCTGTATCTCTACACTAATTTTCTATTAATTTTATAATACAACATTAAAGTGCTTTTATTTGCTTATGTGCTTTTGAGTGGTCTATCTTTGGGGAGCACATTTTCAGCATATATGAATGGCCCTACCTGCATACTAGTTTACCACAGTATTAGTAGAAAAAGCTACAAATGGAGTTATTCATCCCAAATCTCATTGCCCACTCAAGTAAATGCAGGGAGAGATATGACATCAGAAATCAACACTCCTCCAGCAGCTAACAAGATATTCTAGGCAATTTATAAACTATGAGGATAAGAGTAGACATTTTATCATTGCCACCCGTCCCTGGTCTCTCAGCAGTTTAATTGCTTGTTAGAAAGACACTTAGCAAATCCTTGAGCATGAGAAAGACAACACACAATAAATTTCAGTATAATTTTCTTGTATTCATTAAATCACTGCCAACTTGAACATGATTTCCTCTGTACTGAGGTACACTTATCATTTCTAAGAACAGTAAATTTTATGTACAGGTTTGAAGAGCGAACTTTACCTAGAGTTTATTCCCTGGAGGTATTTCTATAACATGCTATTTGAAGATTCCTCTATTTCAATTTTTTAAAACCTCCATCTGCAGATGTGGTCCTAGGCTGTGAAATTCTCAGGATTAGAGTGGGACAGATGTTTCCCAGTGCTGATTTTTTCTCACTGCCACTTTGTGCTTTGTTATATCAGTCAGATAATGAAATGCTTAATTAGCTCTTTCCTTTTGCCACAGGATCATTTTATAAAATGGTAAATTAAGAGCTTTCAAAATGAGAAATCTGCACTTAGCACTCAGGTATCTAAGTTCAGGTGTGTCTCCTAACCATCTTTGTCTAATTGAAATACCCATGCAGGGTTGCTCATGATTAGACATCAGACACCAGACTTCTATATACACATTGGTTGCTGGGAATGGTGTCCACACCAGCTCACACTAGGCTACTTAGAAACTTTGTCTCTCAGATTACATCGACCAAGAAAGTCTTCACCCATCTTACTGTCTGTGTGGAGCAATCCAATGGAAGAATCAATAGCCCTTTCCCTAAGGGTTCTTCTACCCTGACTGCAATTCACATTATCTGGTGTCCCTCAATTTCTCTAATCTTAAAAACAGAGAAGTTATTTTCCTTCTCTCTACTCCATCCACCTTGTCACGCCATATGCCAGCCTTTTCAGTTTGCTCAATATACAGGTGATGTGCTCAGCCAGCTACCTGTCCATGTTTCCTTTCCTGTTTAGCCTCTTTTCCCTGGAAGTGAACAAAGGTATTTTCTGAACAGGAGATTATTTTCTCTGCAGTCAAACTGGAATTTCCAGTGTGAGCTTCCTCCACCACTTTCCTTGAATGGCAGACATTTGCTCAGGGAAAAGCTAGCAGGCAAATCAGCTGACATATTGCCTGAGGTGACCAGTCAAAAAATAAACATTATCAGGATGTTGCTATAACTACTATTTTTGGCAAGTAGAGGCATTTTTTCTGCTAGTAAGTATGGCAATTTAGTTGGGTTAGGTAGCTCCACAGGAAACATAGAGCTCAATGCTGATCACTGTTAAGCAGACAGGGATGATGGTGCATGCAGTGATCAGCTGATTACATTAATGCATCAGCACATTCGTTTAATGTAGTCAAGGTCAAGGAGGTCTTTGTCTCAGTGGTGCTAGACAGGAAACTCAAAATATTATGTATGCCGGCAACAAGTGCCATGATTGATTTTTGTTATGGAATTAATCTGTCAAGAGTTGCAGTTTCAGGTTTGCTGCCATGAATTATATCTTCAGTTCAGCTGGAAGACACAGTGCCAGAGCAGAGGGCTAAGCCATCTGTAGCTATTTGCCTTAGTCAGAGCTTTGTTAGGTGCTGCTGCTGCTGTTTATAGAGAGGTAGGTGTGAGGGTTGGAGCTAAATATTATTCCATTAAACTGTAATAAAAAAAAGACACCCACCTCCTGTAGTGACAGCCAGGCCAATGTGGATGGAATTGTTGGGTTGAGTTTCTTAATTTATGGGTCCTAGCTTCAGAGACTCTGATTTAATACATCTGGCTGTGGAGATCAGGGACAAACATCATGGGTAGTCAGCGGCCTCACTTGGAAACAGGTGTAAGATGTTAGGACTTCACCACAGTTGATAATGAATTATTAAAGAAAGAATTTACATGTCATGCCACAGACTTATGGGGAGTCCTTGAGGAGTGTTAGGAAGGGGTGAGTTGGCATTCTAGAAGAAACACTCAGGCAGGAGCATACAAATGGATTGGAGACTAAGGAGACTAAGACGGGAGAATAGTGAGGAAGCTGTGTGCAATGAAGAATTATTGCATGTCCCCCCTGATGGAGGCACCCATCAGACTGCCATCCTGACTCCTTAGGAAGCTCAGTATTCACAATCAAGGGACATGTTTACCATGGCCACAGCAATTGTCCTTCGTTATGTCCTCATCATATCACAGAGTCTTTTTATAAACTTCTCTTCTAAAACGGACTTAACTTTGACTCGCATCCTTCTCTCCTTTCTATCTTTACCTCTGCTGCTCGTATATGCCCAAGTGCTGGTTTTGTGGGGAGCTGTTTTCTTTTGGAAGTCATAGAATAATTGTACGAATAATTGTTCAAACATGCTATTCATTACTATTCAGGAAATGATGGTCGAAGATTTTTTTAAGAAAAATAATGATTTGTTGTTATTGTCACTTTGTTTTTGTTTTTCAAAAATGCCTAAGCTAGTGCTTAATTGGCAATTTTAATCTTTTAGTGACAGAGTATATAGAAACATAGGATTATGGGATCTCAGAGGAGGAAGATCCCGTATTGTTCATCCAACCAAGCTCATGTAAAGCACAAATTCTTTCCACAACAACACCTCCAATAAATACTACCACTAATAAAGTCTAAAGCTTACATAGCACTAATGCACTTTACATTTGTTAATTATAGGCATTGCTTTTATCTCCATTTTTACAAGCGGGGAAACTGAGGCACAAAAAGGCACAGCTTGAAAGGGGCAGAGCTGGGATTTCAACTCAGGCAGTCTGTCTCTAGAGTGTGTGTGTGCTCTTAATCATTATGCTACACTACCTTCAGTGCAAGTTTCACTTGATTACTTCCAGGCATGGGTGTTAATTAGCTCCAGAAATGAATGGCCGACATCATTCTTGTCAGTTCTGGCAATTAGACATGTCTCCCAATGACCTAAATTCTTCTCTATTTCTCCCCCATGAGTCCTCTGGAGTAAAAGTTTAATCTGTTGCCAAAAATCTTTTTGTGGGAACACAAATTTGTCCTCCAATCCTTAATTCTCATGTCTTTTCCTCCATGAAGTTTGTGTGTGTGTGACAGTTTAAAGCCAATGTATTTTTTTCTTTTACATGAAGTTCTGTAAAGTTCACCCTCACATGAAGTTCACCCTCTCTAGGTGTGTACGTAATTACTATGGCACCTGCATGCTTAGTGATGTAAGTTTCTTTAAACCATGAGTAGAATGTTATATATTTTCTTATTAAATTCCTTTTAAGACCAAGCCTATTTGCTGCAATCTATTGAGATCTCTTGGGATATATATCCTGGTATCTCAAACATTGTCCACTAGTCCTGGTTTCATGCTATTCAAAAACTAAATGAAAAATGAAGAAATTGAGGCTCAGAGACGGTGAGTTGCCCAAGCTCTTAGTAAGAAGAATTCACACCCAGTTCTCTCTGATTTAAAAATGCACGCTAATCCCACTGCTTGCTCTTGCTGCCAGGTGTGCTCTTTGCAGCCTCTGTTCTGGACTTGCTCAAACTCCAGCCCTGGCCCCCAATAAGTGTGAAAAGGGCATGGTTCAGGCAGGTCGCCTTGTCTCAGCAGCCACCTCACTCTCCATTCCTCATTTTTATTTGACTTGAATTGGGAGAAAAGGTGTTGTCCTGATATATGGTCTAAT
Source organism: Pan troglodytes (assembly GCF_028858775.2). Taxonomy (NCBI): domain Eukaryota; kingdom Metazoa; phylum Chordata; class Mammalia; order Primates; family Hominidae; genus Pan; species Pan troglodytes. The sequence goes on along the minus strand of NC_072398.2, from coordinate 154,330,902 downwards.
CATAGTGTAGCTTTTGGCTTGATACTGACTCTTTTTAGCCATCTCATCTGTATTATCTGTGATTATGGTTTTTTAAAAAAAAACTTAATTAAAGTCATAAGTTAATTCATGGCTGTGCTAATGTTCAGAAAAATATATTTCAAAGACCAACGTGAATTAGTAGGAGGGTTTTTAAATCTGTGTTCCTGGGCTAGGGGATAATACAGAGTCAACTGCCAGCATTATTTTCTCAAGGCAGAGTAGAGTGTAGCTTAGGAAGGCATCTGCAAGTTGTATAAACTAGAGAGAAATATGCAACTGTCAAGCAGTTTGACAGCTTGGACTAAGAGGAAAGGGCATAGTGACAGTGGAGATCACCTTAAAGATCACTTTGAATCCTAAAAATAAGGGAAGTAATAGGGAAGTAAAAAACAGAAATAGAATTCTCTCTTCAGAATCTTGAGATAATTTCCAGTCTTCTCCAACTTTACTCTCCTTTTGCCCTCACTGCAACACATCTGTGGACATAGGGCATTCTCGACAATCATTTGGAAGTACTTGTCTCCATTTTCATTTTAAATCATTTTCTTCACATCCCTTCTTCTCTAATGAACTTAAGATATGAGTAGGAGCTAACTATTATCTCAAAACTATGCTAGTTGCTCTGAAAGATTCATATAATGATAACTACAAGACCCTTTTTAGAATTTGAAATCTGTTAGTAAGACAGAATATGCAGACAGGAAATAGCCCTACTGCTCATATTCAATATATCATTCAGGGCTAAAACCATCGTGCTAGATACATATTCTATGAGAACTGGGGAATTTATTCATTTTACCTGAAGGAATTCAGTGAATGCCTGCATGTGTAGGGTTCTGGGGCAGACCTAGAGAAACAAAGATGACTCAGATATTCCTCCTGACCTCGGGTTCATATGCTGCTGGGAGAGACAGAAACACACACAGATGATTAGAAATCTCCATGAGTTGGTCTTTGTGTTAGGTCTGGGAAGAGAAGTAGGATTTTGCTGTATGTGGAACAGAAGGGAGCTGGTATTATGACACATTTTAGCTCAGTAGAAGGACAAGAGAAACACAGGAGGGTAGTAAGACACACCACCCGGGTAAGGAAGGACTTTTTATTTGAAGAAAGACTGTAGAGGAATGAAGAAGTAAGGAATACCACCTGGGTAAGGAAGGACTTTTTATTTGGACAAGGACTGTAGAGGAATGAGGAAGCCAACCTGGTTGGCAGGACCACCCGTGGGTAAGGCAGTTAGGGTGGTTACTAGGGCCCTGTGTTTTGGAAGGAGTGCAGAAAAATGCTATGCCTTACAAAAGCACTAAAGCATTTTTAAAAAATGAATTGTCTTTTGCACACATATGCATTGTTTTATGACATTCTTTAATATACATACGAGTCTTAATAGAGTCCCCCCATATTCTATATTCCATCCCTAACATTCTGTAGGGCCCAGAGTAAGACATACAAAATAGTTTAAGTATTTATAGTTTATAAATCAATCTGACAAAATGTCAAATGAAAACAATTTTATATTTTTACCTTGATAAATATACCTTCATAACAACCATGTATTAGCCTGTTCTCACACTGCTATAAAAAAAAATACCCAAGACTGGGTAATTTATTTAAAAAAAGAGGTTTAATTGGCTCATGGTCCTGCAGGCTATACAGGAAGCATAGTGGCTTCAGCTTCTGGGGAGGCCTTAGGAATCTCCCAATCGTGGTGAAGGCCAAAGAGGAGTGAGACATCTCACATACGGGGAGCAGGAGCAAGGACAGCAAGTGGGGAAGGTGCTACACAATTTCAAACAACCAGATCTCATAAGAACTCACTCACTATCAGGAGAACAGCACCAAAGGGATGGTGCTAAACCATTCATGAGAAACCTACCCTCATGATCCAACCACCTCCCATAAGGCCCCACCTCCAACATTGAGGACTACAGTTCAACATGAGATTTGGTGGGAATACAGATCCAAACCATATCATTCCACTCCTGGACTCCCAAATCTCATATGGTTCTCACATTGCAAAATACAATAATCCCTTCTCAACAGTCCCTCAAAGTCTTAACTCATTCCAGCATTGACTCAAAAGTCCAAAGTCCAAGATCTCATCTGAGACAGGACTAGTCCTTTCTGCCTGTGAGCCCGTAAAATAAAAATACAAGTTAGTTACTTCCAAGACACAATGGGAGTATAAGCATTGGGTAAATACTCCCATCCCCAAAGGGAAAAATCAGCCAAAATAAGGGCTACAGGCCCCACACAAGTTCAAAACCCAGCAATGCAGTTTTTAAATCTTAAAGCTCCAAAATAATTATCCTTTGAGTCCATGTCCCACATCTAGGGAATATTGATACAAAGGGCGGGTTCCTAAGGTCTTGGGCAGCTCTGCCACTGTGGCTCTGCAAGGTTCAGCCCTTGCAGCTGCTTTCAAGGGCTGTCATTGAATTCCTGTGGCTTTTCCAGGTGCAGGCTGCATGCTGCCATTGCATCTACCACTCTGGGGGCTGAAGGATGGTGGCCCTCTTCTCATAGCTCCACAAGGCAGTGCCCCAGTAGACACTCTGTATGGGAGCTCCAACAGCACATTTACCCTCTGCACTGCCCTAGCAGAGGTTCTTCATGATGGCTCTGTCTCTGCAGCAGGCTTCTGCCTGGATATCCAGCCTTTTCCATACATCCTCTGAAATCTAGGCAGAGGCTCCCAAGCCTCAACTCTTGCACTCTGTGCGCTCACAGACTTAGCACCACCTGGAAGCTGCCAATGTTTATGGCTTGCAACATCTGAAGCAGCAGCCCAAGCTGTAACTAGTCCCCTTTGAGCCATGGCTGGAGCAGGAGTGACTAGGATGCAGCGAGCAATGTTCTGAGGCTGCACCAGGAAGCAGGGCCCTGGGCCTGGCACACAAGGCCATTCTGTCCTTATAGGCCTCTGAGCCTCTGATGGGAGGGGCTACTATGAAATGCCTTTGAGGCCTTTTCCCCATTGCCTTGGTGATTAGCACTTGGTACCTTTTTACTTATGCAAATTTCTGCAGTCTGCTTGAATTCTTCTCCTGAAAATGGGCTTTTCTTTTCTACCACATGACCAGGCTGCAAATTTTCCAAACTTTCACACTCTACTTCCCCTTAAAATGTAAGTTCCAACTTTAGGTTATTTCTTCGCTCACCCATATGAGATAGGCTGTTAGAAGCATCCAGGCCCAATCTTGAATACTTTGCTGCTTAGAAATTTCTTCTGCCAGATAGCCTAAATTATTGCTCTCAAGTTCAAAGTTCCATAGGTTCCTAGGGTAGGGGTACAATGCAGCCAAGTTCGTTGCTAAGGCATAACAAAAGTGAGCTTTACTCCAGTTCCAATAAGTTCATCATTTCCATCTGAGATCTTGTCAGTCTGGCCTTAACTGTCCATGTCACTACCAGCATTTTGGTCATGAACATTCAACCAGTCTCTAAAAGTTCCAAACTTTCCCTCATCTTCCTGTTTTCTTCTGAGCCCTCCACACCCTTAAAACTTCTGCCCATTACCCAGTTCCAAAGTTGCTTCCACATTTTCAGGTACATTTCTAGCAATACATCACTCTTTGGTACCAATTTTCTGTATTAGTTTGTTATCATATTGTTATAAAGAAATACCTGAGACTGGGTAATTTATAAAGAAAAGGGGTTTAATTGGCTCATGGTTCCACATCCTGTACAGGAAGCATGATGCTGGCATCTGCTCAGTTTCTAGGGAGGCCTCAGGAAACTTCCAATCATGGTAGAAGGCAAAGGGGAAGAGAAGCATCTCACATGGTGGGAGCAGGAGCAAGGGATGGGAAGAGGTGCTACATACTTTTAAACAACCAGATCTCACAAGAACTCACTATCACGAGAACAGCACCAAGGGGATGGTGTTAAATCCTGAGGAGAAAACCACCCCCCATGATCTCATCACCTCTCACCAGGCCTTACTCCCAAAACTGGGCATTACAATTCAACATGAGATTTGATTGGGACACAGATCCAAATCATATCAACATGTAAGATCAGTCTTGAATTTAAAAGCTGTTAGAATTGTCCAAATTCCATACTATCATATGGTGGTTTAGGGAAATATTATTAATAACCCACTGACCACTCTTCCCAATCTGATTTCATCACACACTATGGGATGTTCAAATATATCTGTACACTCCTGTTCACTTGCCATGTTCCATCACATCCCTCACTCCCACAAACAGTCACTCCTTGGCCACACCTGGGGCCTATAGGGATGGTGATTTGAGGTATGGTATACCCTTGGGAAGACAGATTCAGAAGAAAGATGTGTACAAGCCCTTGTAACAGGCTTTCAGCCATGTGTCCTAGGTACCCAGATGTGACCTAGAAGTTGGAGGTTGGGGGCAGTTGCAGGTTCCTGGTGGGCCCGTTCCTTTGTTCCCAGCATGCCTACCCCAGTAAGGAGGGGTGTAGACAGAGAAGTGTCACATGAGGTGCCCTAAAGTATAGAATGCAAGGCAGGTGCATCTCTTATCCAAGTCTAAGGGCAGTACTTTCTCCAGCATCCTTGTACTGGTCACATTATCTTGAGACCTTTACCCTTCTAAGGGAAGCCCTGACTGTTAGAACTAAGGACTGTTTATGCTGATGTTCCTGAAGCTTCCAATAAGATGGCTCCCTCACTCAACTGTTACATTTTTAATCTCCCCCTAAAGGCCTGTCTGTTGCAGCCATCTTCCTCCAAGACATAGCCAAGAGCCAGTTTATGTATGTGTGAGAAGGAAGAGTGAGTTGGGAAATTTACCTTTCTTACAGGTTAAACATTATGAATTGTTAAATATCAAACACTAAACTCTTTTCAAATTTCTTTAGGTTATATTTTACCATTGCTTCTCCACCAGTGTGAAAAAGAATAACTTCTTTTATTATTGAGGCTAGAAAAGGAGTAAAATAATACAATGTGGGCAAAGAAAAATAAGAACCCTGCTTCTTCTGGCTGCAAGGGAAAGTTGGGCAGGAGTCCATCAGAGCAAGCAAGGGGTAGCAGTGAGAGCATTATGCTGTGAGCTCCATCCTGGGGAGAAGGAAAGTATTTGGATTATCAATCAAAACACTTTGACGGTACAAGGACTCTTACCCCACTCTCTTTATTGGCTTCTGGAAAAGGCTACCTCACCACCTTTTGCAAACCACAGTGGGTACAGCTATATCAAAGCAGAGGTAAATGTGTAGCAAGGTTAGCAGAGACAGACAGCCTGAGTACACTTATTAGACTTACCTTCCCCTTAGCTCTTTGATGGCAAAGTTAGGGCCCCAGCACCCTGAATTCTGGTAGATTCAGACTACTAGTAAGTAGTCTGGTACCACTGATATATAGACTTCTGCTGCCATCAATTAATATGCATGGCTAAAAGGACCATTGGGTTTGTTCTATTTGTCATCTTGGTCATTCAGCAACATTTGATGCAGTCAAGCACTTCCTGCTCCTTGAAACCCTTTGTTCACTTGACTTTCAGGATACCACTCTCTCTCTGGGTTTATCTCCTACTTTACTAGCTTCTTTGAGTCTTTTTTTTGTCTGTTCCTTCCTGTCTTCCCAACCTATAAACACTGTTGTGCCCCATGGCTCAATCCTCAGGCTTCTTCCTTATTTTTGCTCTGTGTTATCTAATCTCTTGGCCTGACAGATCATGTAAATGTGATGATTCCCAGGTCAGAATCATATGTCTATCTGCTTACTCAAGAGTTTATTTGAAAGTCTGTTATTAATGTAAAATTGAATATTGCCAATCCACTAACATAATTGGGTACTTAAACATAAGGTTTTCAATTATTGATAGAATGAGCAGTCAAAATTGAGAAAGGATAGATGAAACAGCCCAATGAACAATTTATGAATACCAGGAACATTGTACCCCAAAACTTCAAAGCACAGATTCTTTCATGATACACATGGAATATTTAGGAAAATTAATGGTGTTCTAGGCCATTATAATAACTTCAATAAACTTCAAAGAATTAATACCAAGTGCAACTTATTTTCTGACCATGATGCATATAGTCAGCAATCAATTTTAAAAATATCTAGAAAACTCTGTTTGCAAACTAAAATCATATAGAAATAGGACATATTTACAACTGAACAATCATTGAAGCAGTATTTATCAAAACTTATGGTATACAGTCAATGCCTTACAGCTGAAAATTAATAAATTAAGTATTCAACCTCTTTAGTTAGAAATAGAACCTAAATAAATCTTTAAAAGCAGAAGAAAGGAAATAATAGGAATAAGAGCAGAAATGGCGAGCTACTATAAAGGGTATGAACAAATCAAATACAGTCTCTTTAAAAATGATATGTTTCTTCCAAATAGGCAAAATTCTGGAAAAAAAATCAGGGAAGAAAAGTTATAAATGAATACTTTTTAAGAAGGCAAAGTGTGGAATACCTACACATGGAGGAGAGATTAAGAATATTATGATCAGTTTCATACCAAATAAACCCTGAAAACTGAGATAAGATGGGTAAATTCCTAGACAACTATAACTTTCCAAAATTTACTCACAAGTAAGTAAGAAAATTGAATAGTCCATATCCATTAATAAAATCAAACCAGCAAAAAATGCTGGTTTTACTGGCATTATTATGAAATATTCAAAAGGCATGTTATTCTAATCTTAAACTATTCCTAAAATAGAGAAAAAAGAGTAGACTCTCTTTTTTATTTATTGAGGCTGGCATAACTTACATACCAAAATCTGACAGTGATAGTACAAAAAGGAAAAGCTATAGTCCAAAATCTCTTAAGAACATAAACATAGAAATGCTAAAGTATTAACCAGCCAATTCCAGACATGGTTAGATAATGTTTTCATGACCAAGTTGCATTTATCTAAAAATTTCAAAATTAGATTAACACTGGCAAATTAACAAATGTAATTCACTGCATTAACAGATGAAAGAGAAAAATGATTTGGTCACCTTAATGACTTTAGAGAAAGCATTGATGATTTTCAACAAAGCAAGAAACAAAATTGTCATTATTTGCCAATTATATAATTATGTGCATAGACAACCCAAAAAATTCTACTGTTATTAAAGTAAATGTGCATAGTATTTCTACACATATGCAAAAATTAGCTAGAAAATATCATTTTAAATATCTATTTATAATGTCAAGAATATATAAACTATCTAGTAATAAACTTAAGAAAACATATAAAAGACTTTTACAGATAAAATTTTACTTTTATTGAAAAGTCTTAAAATATACAAATAAGTGAACTGTACCATTTTCATCGATAGAATAACCAATATCATAAAATTGCCCGTTTTCAATAAAGGGAAATTTGAAAAATTTGCCCTATAAGATATAAAATTATATAAAGCTATAGCAATTAACAACTTTGTATTGGCTCAGGAACAGATAAATAAACCAATAGAACAGCAAGAGAGTCTAGCAATAAATCCATTTTATGTGGAAACCTGATATATGAGAAAACTGACATTGCAGATTAGTGAGGCAATGACAGATTAGTTAATAAAAGGCACTGGGACAATTGGTTCTTCATGGAACAAAAAATGAAATTGGACCCTTACTTCATGCCCCACACAAAAATCAATTTCAGGTAGTTTTAAAGCATGTGAAAAGAAAATTATAAAACTTTAAAAACAGAAGATAGGAAAATTCCTTTATGACCTTGGGATAGTCAGGATTTCTTAAATAAGATATAGAAATTCAATATGTGAACTAAAAACAATCAATTCGACTACATGGAATTTTTTTTTTAACTTCTGTTTACCAAAAGACACAATCAAGAGAGTAAAATTAGACTCTAGAAGCTGGCAAAAAAAAATTGCTACATACATATAAAACAATAAATTTAGAATCCCAAATGAACAGTAGAAAAATATGTTGGTAATTATGGATACAATGAGAACTCTTATAAACACTTTGTTAGGTTATAAATTGGTACAGCCTCTTTGGAAAACTGGCATTACATAGTGAATTGGAACATGCCCATTATTTATTACCCAGTATTTCCTCTCCTCCTAGATATAGCCAAAGGAAATTTGTACCTGTGTATGAGGAGGCATATACAAGAATATTTATAGTAACAAAACCTAGAAATAATCCACTCTGCATTTACAGTAGAAAGGATAAATTGTGATGTATTCAAAATATGGAATAATACACAGCTGTAAAAATGAATGAACAACAGAAATATACATTAACAGGAATGGTTTTCAAAGAATAACTTTGAATTTAAAAAGAAAGTCATTGAGGTAGTATATAATTACATATATAAAAATGCAAATAAATAGCAAAATAAGACATATTTTCAGGGATGTATACACATATAGTAAAATTATAAAGTAAGCAAACGAAATTAATATTATAAAATTCAAAATGGAGGCTACCTCAGGAAGGTGAGAAGAGTAGGTAGCACGATGGATAGGGCAACACAGCTGGGCTTCTGTTATACAAGTCATGTTCTATTTCTAAAGCTGAGTGAAAGGTACATTTTTAAACTGTAGATATATATTTGGATTTGCTTCATGTGTTTCATCATAAAAGAAAAAATGTACATGAATGTCTTAGAAAATCTTGATCAAGATGTCATTTTATATCTGCACTGTCATATTCATTGCAACATTATCCACACTAGCCAAGAAGTGGAATCAGAGCGTCCACTGGCAGATAAATGCATAAAGAAAATGTGTGTGTGTGTGTGTGTGTGTGTGTGTGTGTATGCGCGTGTATCAATGTAATACTACTTACCCTTAAAAAAGAAGAAAATCCTGTCTTTTGTAACAACATGGATGAACCTAGAGGACATTATGTTAACTGAAATAAGCCAGGCACAGAAAGACGAAAACTGCATGAGCTCACTTATACTGTATATAGGATCTAACAAAGTTGAACTCAGAAACGGAGAGGAGAATGGTAGTTACCAAGGGCTGAGAGGAGGTGGAAGGTTGGGGAGATATTGGCTAAAAAATACAAAATTTCTGGCTGGTATGGTGGCTCACACCTGTAATCCCAGCAGTTTGGGAGGCCGAGGCGGGGGAATCACCTGAGGTCAGGAGTTCAAGACCAGTCTGACCAACATGGAGAAACCCTGTCTCTACTAAAAATACAAAAATTAGCCGGGTGTGGTGGCCCATGCCTATAATCCCAGCTACTTGGGACGCTGAGGCAGGAGAATCGCTTGAACCCGGGAGGCGGAGGTTGCGGTGAGCCGAGATCGCACCATTGCACTCCAGCCTGGGCAACAAGAGCGAAATTCCGTCTCAAAAAAAAGAAAAGAATACAAAATTTCTTTAGCTAGGGAGAATAAGTTTAAGAGAGCTATTGTAGAGACACTGACCTTCAGCGCCTCGGCTCCAGCGCCATGGCGCCCTCCAGGAAGTTCTTCGTTGGGGGGAACTGGAAGATGAACGGGCGAAAGCAGAGTCTGCGGGAGCTCACCGCACTCTGAATGCGGCCAAGGTGCCGGCCAACACCGAGGTGGTTTGTGCTCCGCCTACTGCCTATATCGACTTCGCCCGGCAGAAGCTAGATCCCAAGATTGCTGTGGCTGCGCAGAACTGCTACAAAGTGACTAATGGGGCTTTTACTGGGGAGATCAGCCCTGGCATGATCAAAGACTGCGGAGCCACGTGGGTGGTCCTGGGGCACTCAGAGAGAAGGCATGTCTTTGGGGAGTCAGATGAGCTGATTGGGCAGAAAGTGGCCCATGCTCTGGCAGAGGGACTCGGAGTAATCGCCTGCACTGGGGAGAAGCTAGATGAAAGGGAAGCTGGCATCACTGAGAAGGTTGTTTTCGAGCAGACAAAGGTCATCGCAGATAACGTGAAGGACTGGAGCAAGGTCGTCCTAGCCTATGAGCCTGTGTGGGCCATTGGTACTGGCAAGACTGCAACACCCCAACAGGACCAGGAAGTACACGAGAAGCTCCGAGGATGGCTTAAGTCCAACGTCTCTGATGCGGTGGCTTAGAGCACCCGTATCATTTATGGAGGCTCTGTGACTGGGGCAACCTGCAAGGAGCTGGCCAGCCAGCCTGGCGTGAATGGCTTCCTTGTGGGTGGTGCTTCCCTCAAGCCCGAATTCGTGGACATCATCAATGCCAAACAATGAGCCCCATCCATCTTCCCTACCCTTCCTGCCAAGCCAGGGACTAAGCAGCCCAGAAGCCCAGTAACTGCCCTTCCCCTGCACATGCTTCTGATGGTGTCATCTGCTCCTTCCTGTGGCCTCATCCAAACTGTACCTTCCTTAACTGTTTATATCTTCACCCTGTAATGGTTGGGACCAGGCCAATCCCTTCTCCACTTACTATAATGGTTGGAACTAAACGTCACCAAGGTGGCTTCTCCTTGGCTGAGAGATGGAAGGGGTGGGATTTGCTCCTGGGTTCCCTAGGCCCTAGTGAGGGCAGAAGAGAAACCATCCTCTCCCTTCTTACACTGTGAGGCCAAGATCCCCTCAGAAGGCAGGAGTGCTGCCCTCTCCCATGGTGCCCGTGCCTCTGTGCTGTGTATGTGAACCACCCACATGAGGGAATAAACCTGGCACTAGGTCTTGTGAAAAAAAAAAAAAAGAGAGCTATTGTACAACATGGTGAAAATAATAACATTAAAAACAATATATTATATTCTTGAAAGTCACGAAGAAAATAGATTTTAACTGTTCTTATGAAAAAAATGATAAAATGTAAGGTAATGCGTATGTGAATTAGCTGGATGTAACCATTTCACGATGTATACATATTTCAAAACATCATGTTTTATATGATAACTGTATATATATGTTTTTGTCAATGAAGAAAATAAATTTAAAAGAGGAAAATAACAAAACAAGAAAAAAAGGATATAACCAGACAAAATGTTAAAAGTTTATGTGTTAGAGGTTTACTAGGGCCTTGCAGATAATTGTAAAAAATTGTAGAAACAACATAAACATTCATCATTAGAGATTTGATTAAAAGATAAGCAAATCCATAGAAACAGAAAGCAGAGCATAGATGAGTAGGAGCTGGGGGAAGGGAGAAATGGGAAATGACTGCTAATCAGTGCAGCATTTCTTTTGGGAATGATGAAAATATTTTAAAATTAGATTGTTGTGATAGTTGCACAATATATTAAAACCATTGAGTTGTACAAAATGACAATCAAATTGGGTGTGGAAGAGACAACTTTAAAAGATAGAGGGAGTTGGAAATTTGCTTCTTTAAGAAAAGTAAAACGTAAAATTGTAAAAAGCACATACATGTAGTTTATGCAGGAATGAAAGGTTGTAATTTAACCCAGCAGTCCCCAACCTTTTTGTCATTAGGAGCTGGTTTCATGGAAGACAATTTTTCCATGGATGGGGGCAGGGGATGGGGAGTTTCAGGATGAAACTCTTCCACCTCACATCATCAGGCATTAGATTCTCATAAAAGACATGAAACCTAGATCCCTCACATGCACAGTTTACAATAGTGTTCTCTCTTTTATGAGAATCTAATGCCCAGGGTGATCTGACCACAGTTTCTCAGGCACTCTCACCCAGCGCTCCCTTACTGCTCTGCTACCAGGTTCCTAACAGGCCACAGACTGTATAGTCGGCGGCCCAGCGGAGGAGGGGGTGGGGGGGTGGGGGCTGCTTTAATCAGTACATCCATATACAAATGAAAGTCTTGAATTTATATTAAAAATCTAGGCAAAACATTGTGCATGTGTATGTTTTAAGTTAAAATCCCTAATATACTTAAAAGTCTGTTTCTATGATTTCCTGCCTCACTAAACTTTTTCAAGTAACCAACCAAATATTAATAATAATGAGCACATTAGATAGAAGGCTTCTATGGTATTTCTTCACTCAGTTAAACTAAAATTTAGTTTCTTTTCTTTTTCCGTTACCCAGTGAATGGCAGCTTGTGAAAAACCAAACATGAATAGCTTATAGAGATAATGCCTGTGTATAGTGAGAGTAAAAATTTTAAGTCTGTTAACAAATATGATTTTTGTGAATGAATACCTAACTTTTGAATATCATGTCTATTTAATCGATGTTTACTATTGTGACAGAGACTGTTTTACTTTTCTCAGAATGAAGGCTAGAAAAGATTTTCCAATTGCCCTGTAACTGGATATGGCCATATGACTAAATTTTGGCCACTGAAATATGAGTGGAAATGGTGCCACAACGTTTAGGCTTGTTAAAAAAAAAATACAAAAACCAAGAAACACACAAAAAAACTACCCTAAAATCCTCCCAGGTAAGATCTTCCATGATACACTCTCCATCCTGCTGACTCAAATGGAAATGACCGTAAGTGGAACCTGAGAGCCAAGGTGAAGGCAGTGGAGCTCTGAAATGGAAGGAGCCTTAGTCACTGTAACATAAGTTGCAAAAGAACCTACCTGACCAGATCACCAGTACTGGAGGATGCCATGCGCAATAAATAAACTTCACTGGCATAAGATATTTCAGAGATGTTGGGGTTTACCTGTAACAGCCACTAGAATTTACCCTAATGAATATCAGTAAAGCAATTTAAGAAAAGGGGAAAAGGAGAGAGAGAGGGATAGAGAGAGAGAGAGAATACGGCTACAGTTGGATGTCTTTTTCTTCTCCCTAGATAACAGGCCCAGCTAATTCCATATACACCAAATGGCTGGGCAGTGCCAAAGAAGGAAGAGGGCTACTCTCTCTCTCTCTCTCATTTGTTTCCCCAAAATCTTTATGAGCTGTGGTGTAGTCTGTTACCAAAGTTGTGTTGTTACTGGTGGCCCCATCAACCAACCAGTAATAGGATATAAGGCTATTAGAGGCTTGAATTGAATCAGCATGCATTCATTGATTCAACCAATATTTAATGAGTAACTATTACATGTCAAAATTGTAAGTTTCTGAGGCTACAGTATTGTAAAAGTGCTTTTCAAAGTGGAAATACCCAGAATACAAATATTTCATTAGCATTAGTAATGTCAAAATTATTGATCATATTGAGTCTAGAATTCATTAATCTAAATAGCCCGCCACCCTCTTGGGAGAAAAGATGATTTCTTTGTTTTGTTTAGCTACAGATTGAATTTTGCTTTTCCCCTTCTCATTAGAAATAGTTCTAATTTTTTCTGAAATATGACTGAGACTGTTCCTACTCATAAAATACTCATGATCCTTACTGTATTTCTTGCCCTTGATCAAGGTGGGGTCATGTGGCTAATTCCTGCTAGTGGATAATTAAAGAACGTCTACATCTTTTCTAATCTGAGGCAAATAAGAGTAGAGGTGCCGTCTCTATACACTCTCTTTCTTTCTTCTAGCCAAGAGGCTGGAAGCAGAGGATTCTAAGATTTCCAAATTGCAAGATGGAAATAGCCTTGTCCCCAAGTCACGGCTTAGATAAGAGTCAGGTAGGATTGCCTCATGACCCACATCGAACTGAGCCATGTGCAAGGAATTGATTCTATTAATCCAAGGAGAATGGACTTTATTTAATGTAGCAGTGTCCTGATAAATACATAAGACTGAGTGATATACCAAGACAAAGGAACAGTAAAAGATGAATAAGATTTATTAAAATACTAGAAAAAATCTAAGAAAAAAAGTACAATCTCAACCCTACTTGTATACTGCTGAAGAAGCCTTTAATTGAAATTGGCAAGTCAAAGTGCAAACTCCAGACCCTTTAAACACCTCAGGAGCCTGCTCTTCCTTTCCTTATGGCTGATTACAAAATTGCTGCACATGGAAGCTGAAATAGAGGGGTTTAAATTGTCACATGCAAAGGCCTTATTTATTTATGAGGTCTCTGTGGAAGTTTGAAAACTCAGCCCTGAAATAATTGGAAAATTTTTGTGAGTTAATGCGGAATTACTAATGATTTCTTTTTAACACAAGGGAACTGACATAACTGCAAAAGAGAATTAACATACTTTATTAATATTGCTAATATAATGATCATTAAATATTATCAACACACCAGCAGTGATATGTGTAGTGATATGTTACAAAGAGAGCCAATGAGAAAAAATAAAGGCCTTGCTCAATTTCTGATTTAAAAGGCTATAGCTATTCCCTAGTGCAGGAATTTTTGTATTATATTTGTAAAAGAAATCTGTTCTTTTCTCCAAGTCTGCTAAAGATGAAGGAAGCCAAGAGAAGGGTACATTGAATGCAAACAGCTACTTTCCTCACCAAGAACATTGAATGCTAGTGGAGAAAATATTGAAAATATGATGCTGCATGTTAATAAAACAAGTTTCTCTGCTTCCCTTTTTTGTAAAACACAGTTTACCTAGAGCAGCATAGGCTTGAAGAGTTTCTTCTGAATACTCTTACTATTTCTTAAAATTTCTCTGTCAATAATCAACAAAGCCTCACTACTTATTCATAAAGAGCCATGTTTTTTTAAATTATATGCATTCTCTAAGAATTATGCTGATATCACTCTATTGATAGCTGCATTTATAAGCCAATTCAAAATCCAAAATATTTGCCTCAGATGTTAACTACAAGGAGTACATATTCATAGAGATATGTTGCTGCGGCATAATTTTCTCTTTCTTGTTAATCACTTTTTTGAGCACCTTGTGTGCTAGACTTTAGTTTTATTTCTGTATTTTGTAATCAACAAAATATACTTCCTAAAGAAAATAGCTTGTGCCATTTACTGCATGGCTGAAAGTTCCAGTGCAAGAAAGCACAGCTGGTTGGTTCCTTCAACCAACTCCCACTGTGATATGATAAAATATATCTAAATATGTAATCATAATCTCCAGAGGTAAGCTAGGGCTGGCTTCAGACTTCTAAAAATCTCATCATGGCAACCTAGGAAAGGACTGATTTCGGCTTAGAAATTTGAATACATTTCTTAATAATCACAAGCAGTACTTCTTCAATTGTCCCTAAGACCAAGTTCCTATTACTCTGCACTGATATGCCAAGTGAAAATAAGCTATTGATGTATTCAGAGAAACAAGAAATCCACAGTTGTATCCTTAAATATTAATTCACCTTAGAAATGTTGATACAGTATACTTAGACAACAAAATATATACCACCGAGGTTTGCATCATATGGTGTAAACAGCATCATATTGGACAATAATTTAAAATCGCAGAATTAGAAACATTTAGATCTAGAAAATATCTTTCAAACCACCATAATTCAATGGCTTTATTTTCAGAGAAAGAAACAGAGCTCAGGAGAATCAAGTGACTTATTTAAGATTGATCACACAGCTAGTTCAAGACAGAGTTGGGACTAAAAACTCAGGTTTTTTGACTAGTCAAACATTTCTATCGTACATACAGTGCACAAGGTTGACCAGATGAGTCATGAGTGAACAGATGCCAGTACACTACCCAAATGAACCATGAGGACACCTGTAGCCACAGCTATTTGCATTGATTTGCTCCGGGTATTTGGAGAGGAACTTGAAAATGCACGACTTTGTCAAAACTGGCTGACTTATATTCAAAATGATGAACGTTTATCAAGACTTTACTATGTAAAGTGACAGAATCAGGGAATTTAGGCACTTTATATCTTATATCCAATAAAACCCTTTGGGATATTCCCATGGGAGCTACACCATGTCCTCGGCATATTTTAGTTTGCATATATTCTTCTGTACTATCAGCTGATAGGACTAAAAACAAAAGGAGCATTTCAATTTTTGACAGGGGAGATGGAGGAGATGGCAAAGGGATCACAGGCAAAGAGACCAAATCTCTTCATCGGCACCTAAACCGAATGACCTGTCCTTTTACGTTTTTTCCTCCTTTCTTTTCCCCTTTTCCTTTCCCCCACCTTCCTCCCTCCTTTCTTCCTGCAAGGCTTGTCAGAAATAGATAGAGGTCTAGGGTATTTCAAAAAGAGACAGAGGTCTGGGATATTTCCTTTTTTAAATTTTTTTTCCTTTTTTCTTGAGGCTTCAGGTATATGAAAATAAAAAGATGACAAATCAGGATACATATATTAAATGTTTTCGTTTAACAAACTGACAATTTTAATACACGCACAAAGCAATATAATTGTACTATTCATAAGATAATTATGATTTTTAAAAGAATTATTTCACTGCACAATAGACACCATGATGAAACAGTGCATACATTTGAAAGTGTAGAATGGATGCTTTCTTTCTAACCTGCATTTCTAACCTCTTTCTAAACTGTATGTGTAATTGGATGGGAGAAGCCAGAAGTTTAAATTTGACTACTTCTGTGCACATGCTGACCAAGTACCTTTCTCTCCCTTGCTCCTGTCTTTGCCTTTCTTCTATTGCCAAACCCCAGGGATGGCAGAATGTAGGAGTCTCTGGAAGCACAAAATCAGGACCACCCTCAGGCCCTCTATTTGGGTTTCAGTGTCAGCGTAGGGCTGGGCAGGATAGGGGACATTAGTTGGGCAACTGCAAACTAAAGAGGAGGGTTTGCTCAAGGAAGCATGAACAACTGTTTCAAGGGAACAAAATCTAAGAGCAAACTAGGTCAAAAAGTAGAAGAGGTCCACAATACTTTGTTTTCAAGGCCACACCCAAAGTTCAAGACAAAGCTTGAATGAAGGGTCAAGGAGTGTGAGTAGCAGGAAGGCAGGTCAGATGAGACACCAGGGGCACCGTGAAAACTCCACAAAGGGCCTGGCCTTTCCACCCATTGTTACTGACCCCTGTATTAGGCCATTCTTACATTGCTGTAAAGAAATACCTGAGACTAGGTAATTTATAAAGAAAAGAGGTTTAACTAGCTCATGGTTCTGCAGGCTGTACAGGAAGCATGGCACTGGGCATCTACTTGACTTCTGATGAGGCCTCAGGAAACTTACAAACATGGCAGAAGGCAAAAGGGCAGCTGGCACATCACATGGCAAAAGCAAGAGAGTTGGGAGGAGGTGCCACACACTTTTAAACGACCAGATCTCACGGCAACTCACTATCGTGAAGACAGCTCTAAGCCATGAGGAATCTACCCTGGTGACCCAAACACTTCCTACCAGTCCCCACCTTCAGCATTGGAAATTACAAATAAAGGTGAGATTTCTGTGGGGACAGATATCCAAACTATATCAGCCCCATTGGAATAAGGAGTTCTCATTACTTCCTATCGTCCTGAACTTGGATAGAGAAAAGGTTGGTTCAGGGGGAAGGCCAGAGTTGGTAGGAAAAAAATGGACAAAATTATTATCTAATTTTTCATCTCTTCTCTCCCTCAAGACTAATAATAACATTCATTACTCAGGAGCTGATCACATAAAATCCCCTCTCTTTGGCCACTCACTGGACATTTGTTCTCCATTGTTCCCTCTTCCAGAATAAAATGGGAAGAAAGAGGGTGAAATCTGAACCAGGTAGAAACTGACTTGTTAGGAAGGCTAGGAAACTATTAGCTATGATCATTTTTTTTAATTATGTGAATTCAATTTCACCACTATTACTGACCTCATTAATTCAAGTGTTTGAGAACCGACAGTTGCATACATTTTTCTGGACAAAGAACTACAGAAGTTGATACTGGCCTCTTCTTACATAAGCCTCAGTCTTGGACTGCAGACTTCCTACTAGGTTTCTAGCCCTGAAATCTCATGCAAAACCAGTGTGTATGTGCATTTTTTCTCATTTCTTCTAGGATGAATGTCTGCAGATTACACTAGATCCGTAGAACAGGTTTGTGACCCTAAAACTATAAAAAACATCTTGCTTTATTGCCTCATATATACTCTCTGCCCTAAACAACTTCCTTCCAGGTTAAAAAAAAAAAGATAATTTATTTTGCTTTTCATACATGTGTCATACATCAAAATGGTCCTAGACCAGACAGAAAGTACCATTAAAAATAGTGCCAGGCCAGGCATGGTGGCTCACACCTGTAATCCCAGCACTCTGGGAGGCCAAGGTAGGTGGATCAAGAGGTCAGGAGTTCAAGACCAGCCTGGCCAAGATGGTGAAACCCCGTCTCTACTAAAAATACAAAAAATTAGCCAGGCGTGGTGGCAGGTGCCTGTAATCCCAGCTACTCAGGAGGCTGAGGCAGAGAATTGCTTGAACCAGGAGGTGGAGGTTGCAGTGAGTCCAGATTGCACCACTGCACTCCAGCCTGGGTGACAGAGCGAGACTCCGTCTAAAAAAAAAAAAAAAAAAAGGTGCCATCCCACATAAGCTTGATATCCAGTGGGTACTGAGAACAGCTAGTTTAAGCTCTGGGCAGGTGAGTGGATTGCTGCCAAATGCAGACAGGAGCGGGTAGGGCATCTTTACCCATCTTACCAGGCTTTTCCAGGCAAGCTGATGTTCAAGTCCTGGTTACCATGCTTTTTAATCATGTCTTCTAACATTGTAGGACAGTGATAGAAAAAGGGATCTGAGCTTGAGTTTCAGGTAGACTTTTCCCGCAGAGAAGGAGTTATTCTCTTTATCATAAACACTGAGTCTTCTTTGGTGAAAGACTCAAAATGGAGGAATTTCTCTCTCTATTGTGGATGGCTTGAATATGGTCCTGCCAGGGGCAGAGGGATCGACCAGAGGACTTCTCCAAAGATCTCTGAATTTCCAGTGTTCCATGTAGTTTAGAGTTCTATTTTATATTCCTCCAACCTACCTTAAAAATGGCCAGAAATGACACCTTGTTGCAAGAATGCATCTTCCCCTCCAAAACCAATCTCCAGGCAGGTGCCAAGACCTTGAGGAGCTAAGCTGTCTCTCCATTCTGTCAAATCCACTTAGGTGGGACACTTTTTCTTACACTTCAACTGCTCTCCGGTGCCTGACCCTTTGTCTAGATTATTGTTTTCAGCCAGTCTGGTGTTTGGCCGACTCCCAGGGTTCTGATAACTACATTTGAAAGGATATATCTGAAAATGGAGAGGGCCATACAAATTGTACTTAGAAGTGTATACATTTGAAATTTTAATGGGACATATCCATCACTCCCAGACACCAAAATGATGGTTTTATAGATCACGTAATTGTTCTGAACACCTTTTCTTGACAACCTTCATCTTTGAACCGTAGCTATTTCATTTATCGCAGCTATTTGGATCATTTAAAATTTAGCCCACTTTTCTCCAGGTGATTTATTTAGTGTTTATAAGTCCATCTTGACATCTTCTTTTATTTCTTCCACCAAAAAAAATCTTATCCTTATGGTCTTAGTGGAGGCATCATTTACAGCTAGAGAAGCATATCTGAAAATGTATTACCTTTAAATAGTAGGATTCATCATATCTGAGTTCATATGTCTGATAGCCAAAAAGCACCATTTCATTTCAGAAGAAAAATTGCTTCTGTCAGTGTAAACAGAATGCATTACCCCTTTTTAATAACCATTCTTAAGTATGCTGCTGTATTACTTTTTCACAGCTGTATTCCAGTAAGCTGTAGAGTAATTGCCAGTTCTCCTATCTAATAGCTTCATTATTCTTTTGCCATAATTGCAGCCATTAAATGTTCAATTGTTAAATTTCCACTCCTACGTTTACTTAGCGTTACATTTTATAATGGGGCATGTCATTACAGCACCCCAGTGGCCATGGCTGTTCTTCAAAGTATTTCTAAAAGTCAGTGAGATCCCTGTGAAATTTGTCTTCATTTTTTATTTGTTCAAATATCCACCTGTCCTCCCCAAAGTCCCTTCTTCCCATTTTTAGACTTTCTAGAAGTAGGCTCTTAGAAATTGTTAACTTTTACTAGAAGTTTAAGAACCTGACCTAGACTGGGAGACATAAAGCTGAGCCCTCAATGTCTCTGAGCAGTGCTTTTCTCAGTTTAATGTCATGATTCATATATAATAAGGTGATAGAGTGAAGATTTTACTAAGGAAATTAACACTTAAGACTTAATGGTTTTTTCAAGAGCTCTGATTTGTCTTTTATCTGTTAAATTTGTGGGGTTTTTTCCTCAAATGAAAGATCCATCGGTCAGGGGTTATGGAATCACTAACCCCTGGTCTGCGATGCTTATGATAATAAGGTGAATGCCTTACTTTTATTGCTTGACATTTCTGGATATGCCACTTCCTCTGGTCTGGGCTCACCTATTCTGTCTGATGGAGTGGATTGAGTTATGTTGGCAGGATATATTAATAAAGATGAATAGGAAAATAAGAGATCTTGACTCACTCACTGTACATAGTTGAGTATCTCCTGATTCGCTTGAGTTATTTTTTGTCTATTCGCTTGCTTTGGGGTTTCAGTATAAAGCTAGAAGTTCTTTTTTAAGACACCTAGTATTTTTAAGTACTCAAATATGAGCCAAAAGCTTTGATTTGGGTCATATTTCATTTTAAATAGTTTTCTAATAATCTATTCATCAGCTAATCATCACTTTCAAGGTTATTTTACTTCACTTCCATTCATTGCATTAACTTTTATTTCCTTCTGAAGCTGAAAATAATTTTTATAGTCAATGAGTTAGTATTATAATTTTGTCCAACTCATTTCAGCTCTATTTGGGAATCTGTTTCAGTTCTTTTTGGAATATTCTATACTTTAGAGTAGTTTTTTTTGTAAGCACAGTAGAAGCTTTTTATTTAATAACATGGTTCATGGTATCAGATGTGGCATAGATCAACTTGTATGCCTTATACTGTAACCACTAGACACAGAGCCACTTCCCCTGTTCATTTTCCCTGATGTTGGTAACAATAATAGTTAACATTTGTTGAGTGTTTACTGTCATCCTGTCTCTGTACCATATGATTATATGTATTTTCTCATTTTATCCCTATGAGGTAGGTACATTTATTATTCCCACTTTATGGATGAGGAAACTGAGACTCACAGAGGTTAAGTAACTTGTACAAAGTCATAGCTAATAACTGTTGAGTCCAGAGCCCACACTCTTAACTTCTATTTGACACTGTTATAAAGGGGGTGCTTCTATAAACAGTGAAAGAAGCTAAAATATTTATAAGGCAGCAAATATTAAATAACCAAAGAATTCTTCCACTTGCCTGGGCAGACAGAGGGAAAAACAACTTGCCAAAGTTCACAGGGAAAAACGGACACCCAGCACAGAATTCTTCCACTGTCATTAGCCCTTCACAATATTAGCCTGCCCACAAAATAGACCAAAGGAAATCACTATAAAATTGACTTCAGACTTGTTTACAGTTTATTAGTCCCAGTAACTTTCCTATAAAGAAAAGACTTGACTTTAAAATATTTAATATGTATATTTTAAATATTTATACACACACACACAAACACACACACATGTCATCCCAAAAACTCCATCCAAGTTTCCCATCCCCAAAATTCTACCATCCCTAAAACTATCAAAGTGTCAGAGTATTTCTGTCTTTCACATTTTGGCAAAATAAATTTTGTGTTAAGACCTTAGATACAATTTCATTGCTGATAATGAAAACTGAATGACACTTCTTTTTCTCTTCCTTGGCTATATTGGCTTTGCAACATTTCTAAGAGTGAATATTTGTTGTCACTAAAGCAGTCAGCTGTGTCACTTGGGAAAGGAAGATATATGGAATAGGATAGTGTTATTTTGACAACTACTTTCTTTCAAAGCAGTGCAATAAGTGTATCTTGTTTTGCTCCTTTACTTACAAGACAATGGCCAACATGGAAAAAGAAAGAGCACAGCATAGTTAGGGTCAATAAGAAAGCCATATTGTGTGATAAACTAAAAGAGGCACATTACCTGATGAAGTCAAAGGAATCACCCAGGGAGACTGTGACTACAATGGCTGCAGAAATAACTGGAGAGAGAATGAAAAGATAAGCATCCACCTGTCTGAAAACAGATTTCCTACCTGTCCAATTAGGCAGGTGGTCTTTTGGTGGTGACATATTTTAGAAAACGGTCAGTGACCACAAAGAAAAGTAGTAAAAGATTTGTCAATCAAAAAGTGATTATCATTAGAGTTTATTTAGTGCAAGATAAAATTAGCTAATCAAGTCTTGGAAATTTTCTGAAAGAATTGAATATAAAGTAGTTCAAGAGAAGGGCATCTTTTCTGGTCAAATTATCTTTATATTTGAGGCATCAGAGATAACCGACACAACTGAAGAAAATATATACAAGATCCATTGTTCTGATGTACTTAGTACATTCAAAAGCTTTTATTAGACCTTTAAGAGTTAGCTCTAATAACAAGTATTGTGATAATTTGTTTAAACTACTATTCTAAACTGCAGGGTGTGAACAAAATACTTATTTCAGATACATATCTATGAAGACTGCAAGTGGTAAAACAGAAAAAGAAATGGGATGTTGATTTTCCCCTATTCTATGGAAACATTGAATTACTTCAACCCTCATGTATCCTTGTTTCCTAAAAAAAAATAAATACACACATATTAAATACAGATGACTCAAAAAGGTTTAGAAAAGTCTAAACTGAATCTTTCTATTAGGTGGAAAATTTTACATGGATATGATTCCATTCTCCAAGTCCGATTCTGGAGAGATCCAATGCCATAAGAATTATGGTCCACAGATGTGACAAAAGCAAAGTGAGAAACCCCTGGAAAGACAAAGATAGGTGGTTCCCAGTGTGTGTGTTGGAGTGAGATGGAAGTGCTTTTCACCCAGGGTGAAAGAGGAGCCAGGAGGTGAGACAAAGTTTTCCCATAATGCGCTTAACTTCACCTTACGTTGCCCCAAGTAAGGGAGAAAATCAGCAGCTCCAACCCAACAAACTGGATGTTCTGTCTATTGCTGGCAAAGAAATGCTATCTTTTTCTATATTGATCCTGTATCCTGCAAACTTGCTGGACTGCTATATATTTAAGCAGCTCCACTGTGTACCTTTTAATACATTTTAACATCTCTGAAACTAAAATGAATCTTCTAATCTAATTTATAATCATTATTTTCTAGGTAGAAATCATCATTGCTAGTACATGAGTGAACTTGGTCATAGCTATCATTTCAAATGAATGGTGAATATAGTTAGCACTACATGTGCTGAGTGTAACTGTCAATTAAACTGTCTTTACAATAATTACAATATTATTAAGTTTTGGAAAGAAAAGTTATTTAGTACACCAAAAGGCACAGAAACAGAGTAACAAAGCATAAATTAGATACTAACAGAGTAAATATTAATTATGGAAGGAATAATCAAAAAACATTATTTCCTTACAAAATAATAACTAAATGCTATACAGAAAGAAAGGAAAATGTCCACAAGTAGATGAAAGCTGTGTGATATGTTATTACTGCAATGAGTGGAAAATAATTACCCATCATATGTCAAGTAATAAAACCAAGGGCTGGGGAACTTCCCTGATCACTGCAAAGACTGGAGAAAATGACAAATCTCTCTGTAAAGTGAAAGACACTAATTCACATAGTGGGCAGGACTATTGTCAAGGCAGTTTCAGAATTTAATTGACATCACTTTTTTTCTTTCTTAGTGGTAGAAAATAACGATGAGTCATAACAACTGAAAAAAATTATAGACTCAGTGAAAATCTATGAATTCTAGTTATGTTCATTACCACAGTTGAAAATGACAGCTGTGCTTCTTTATAATACTTTTATTTTTTTTTCCTGCCTTATTATGCTCTCTGGGATCTCCAGCAAATACTAAAAGAAGAGAAAATAGAAGCCTGTTCCCTTTTGCTAATTTTAAAAGCAAAGCTTTCAATATTTCACTTTAAACAGGAGGTTCAGTTTTTTAAAAATTGTTGTAAATACCTTTAGGGGTTAAGAGACCTCCCTGGTTTGCTCAGAGTAATATCATAAAGGATGTTAAATTTTGTCAAATAATTTCAATGCATCTGTGGATATAATTATGAGAGTTTTTTTCCTTTTATCTATTGATGTGAAACATTACATTAATTTTTATAATGTTAAATCAATCTTCAATTGTTCAGTTAAACCCAAAGTGACCATGATGCATTTTCCTTATATTTTGCTGCATTCATTTTGTTACTATTTTGTTTAGAGTTTTTGCATCTATTTTTGTAAACATCCTGTCATTTTCTTTTCTTGATTAATTCTCTTCAATTCTTAGTATCAAAAGTAAGCTATTCTCATAAGGTAAATTTGAGAGCAGTCATTTTCTTCATATATCTTGAATATTTTGTGATTGAAAGTACTATTTCCTTGAATACTGGATGAGACTTGCCTAAAATCATCTGGTTGTTGAATTTGCGTTGTGGGAATAATTTTGGCTGCTAATATAACTTTTTAAATGTGTTTATACTTCAGGTTTCCTATTTATTCCTGAATCATATTTGGTGGTTATATTTTTCTAGAACATTACTTATTATATTTTTATTATACTGTAACTTGTACTTTTAATAGAACATAACCTATCTCATCTATATTTTGTAATTTTTTATGAAACTACCACTAAATTAATAATTTTTATTATTTATTTCATGTCTGCAGCTTCTATATTTATGTCCCTTTTTTCCATTCTTAATACAGTTTGTGTCTTTTTTTTTTTTTTTTTGCTTTTTCACTCTCACTCACAGGTTTGTCAATATACTAGACTTTTCAAAGAACTTTTTGTCTTTTGTTATGCTGTATATTATAAATTTTAATTGCATTCATTACTTTCCACTCTTGTATTTAGTTTTTTTTTGTTCTTCGACTTTATTTTGCAATTATTTTCTAATTCTAATTTAGATGACTAGCTAATTAGCATTTTTAGTTTTCCTACTTCTTAAATGTCAGCATTTTAACTTTAACGCAATGTATTTCACTCAAAATTATTTTTGTTGAATGTTATAATATTTGACATGTAGCATTTTCATAATTGTCAATTCAAAATTTTTTCTAATTTCCAATGCGATTTATTTTTTGATCCATGGGTTTACTTTAGAAGTGAATTTTTTTAAATTTCCAAATATATAATCTGTTTTGGCTATTAACATTTCTTATTAAAATATAATTGACAAATAAAAAAGTCTATATTTACATGTACAATATGATGTTTTGATATACGTATACATTGTGAGATAGTTAATCAAGCTAATTAACATACCATCACCTCACCAAATATAAAATTTTAAATTTATTGAGCCCTGGGTTTACTTTATTGTGGTCAGAGGATGTCTCTGATTCCAATCTGTAAATATTTGTAGAGATTTGTTTTATGAACCAGAAAATATTCAAATTTTGCTTTGTGCTTGAGAAAATGTATTCTCTGTAGTTGTTGGATGCAGTGTTCTATACATGTCCATTGGATGAATTTTGTTAATCATATTGCTTAACTCCAGGAAAAACATCAGTGAATGTGAGTGTGACACAATTGTCATTAATGATGAAACCATATGGCAAGGACTAAGTGGTTTAGAAATTACACATGTGTGACATTTTGTTCACACCTCCATTGGTGTGTCCAGTTTTCATCAGCAATGTTACAGAATTACTGATCATAAACGGAATGATATTAAACTACTTCTATCATTTTCTCACCAAAGTCATTCTCCATAACACACAAGAGGTTTTGGAACAGCCTTATATTGTACTAATACAAGATGTGTTTTTAAAAATCAGAAAAGCAGCTAATACATGGTAATGGAAGAAATAACAACAGAAAC
Source organism: Pan troglodytes (assembly GCF_028858775.2). Classification (NCBI taxonomy): domain Eukaryota; kingdom Metazoa; phylum Chordata; class Mammalia; order Primates; family Hominidae; genus Pan; species Pan troglodytes. The sequence goes on along the minus strand of NC_072398.2, from coordinate 154,305,391 downwards.
TTTAATACCATACAATGCGGTAAACAATATCAATAAAGCAGGATGTGCCAGCACACAATGAAATAATGTATTTGTTGGAAACTGCTGCGGAAGCACCCAAACTTGGAAGCCTTCAGAATGCAAGTATTTCTTACCTGACACCTGCTGAAAATTTTTTTTCATTATTCTCTCCCAATAAAGAATCTGAAATTACTGGATATGCAGTGAACGCTGAGACGAAGGTAAAAATTTCCGTATAACTTCTTTTCTTTTGTAAATCTTGAAAGCCAATCATATTGTTGCAGTCTCATTTCTAAATCCAAGGCTTAAGGAAAATTTTTATCAACTTGAAGGCATAGGAAAAATTAAAACAAAAAAATTAAAAATTCAAAAATATAAGTGAGTACATTAGCCTTCAGTTTACTTTTGAAAACAGTGAGACATTATCTTCAAGCAATATCCAAATCTTCCATTTGTTTCAATGGAATTACATCATCACCATAAACCAAATTTTCAAGTCCATGAATTGAAGTAAAGTGATATCTTTATAATAGCCCACTACTGCTAAAAAGAAGAAAAACACACCCATAATTTGTGCCAACATTCTTATCAGAGAATTCCATACTGATAGAGTAATACTTTACTTCTCCTCTGACCCTGATTCAAGGTGTCTATTGCAAAATTGCAATATGGTACTCATAGCATCACTGACAGAACTGAGAGTAGTCAACAGCACTGGGAAATTAGTATGCCATTTCAGATATTTAACATTTAATCACCACACATTTTAATCATTAAATTGTGATTTACAAAAGTTCAGATGTTATTCTTGTATAATAGAATTGATTCTATTATGACAGCATTTATGTTTGGTCTCAATTTGACTGAAATTTGATTTCAAAACCCCGTCAAAGTGTACATTTGGTGTACCTTCAGAATATAACCTAGAAAAACTCCTGGACAGTGTACATCCAGAGACATGTTTCAAATTGCTCATAACAGCATTGTTCATAAATCTAAAAACCGATAACACAAAGGCCAATCAACATGAAATAAAATAAATACATTATTGCATATTTCATATATAATCATATACTACTTACAGGTGAAAATAAACTGTAGATATACCCATCAACAAGGATACATCTTATAAACATATTTAATAATTTTAGGGAATTTAAGGAATCATAGTGCCAAGGAATATATGTGGTATAATTTTATCCATGTAAATTCAAAACCAGACCAAATTAAACAAATATTGTCTGAAGATATATATGTAGTTGGTAACTATTTCCAAAAAGAGGAAGGAAAGAATAATATACAATCAGGATCCTGGGTACCTCGGCAGGGGAAGCAGTGGAATGGTATATTTGAGGAGCAGATAAGAAGTTGCAATTTATTGGTAATGGCCTAGTTCTTTGTTTGGGTGATAAATTCATTAGTTCATCATGTTATTATGAAATGAAATGAAATGAAAATAAAGGGCTATGCATAAGCCAATTATGGTTGAGTGCCATGAACCAAGAATTATGATTAATATAATTCTGTACCTGTAAAACCAATGAGGAAAAAGCAAACAAAACAAGGGAATTATTATCCCCCCAAAAATCAGGGTAGTGCTTCCTGATCATGGCTACCACTAATAGGTGAGAGAAGGGGCGGTGATTGAAAGCTTCTAAGGTACTGGCAATACTCCAGCTTCCAGTCTAGATGGCCTTTATACAAGGGTGCATGTTGTAATTATTGGTTAAACTGTGCTTATACATTTCAGACATTTTTCTGTATGTATAAGGGTCCATACTTTTTGAATGGTAAAACATACACACACAAACATGCATACAGACACAAGGATACATATGTATTACATATTCAGTTGTATAAATTAAACACGTGGTAGTAAGTTTTGGTGGCAGTGGACGTGGTGGTAGTCAACGGGATGGGGGTCAGGAATCAGCGAATCTGTTCTATTCAATAAGCTTGTCATGTTGTCAGTTCTGCTTCCACTCCATCTCTATAACCGATGGTGACATGAAGAAAACACTACACTTGATGCTAAGGCTTAGAACAGCTCCACTGGACTCACATAACCCAGGTAACCATTTTTATTATAAAACATAGTTTATATTACACATACTTACAGTGATTTGCCCTCACTAAACTAAAACAACAAAATCTCCACAGGCATCAGATAGATTTCCACATAACCCCTTTACCCTATTATTTACCATTGTTATTAGGTTTGTGCAAAAGTAATTGCGGCTTTTGCCATTTTAATGGCAAAAATCTAACCTAATAGTTTCCTTAACCAGTTCTGTTTCCATTGAATTTCATAAAAATATATTTATAATTTATTAGCCACAATTTTGAAAAGGAAAAGAAGACCACTCACAAGTCCTCCAAATTAACGTAGCTATATTCATCTCTGCAAATTTTCTTCCCACATAGGTTATTTTCAATAGATGCAGTCATAAGGTCATAGCATTTTAATTCCACTGCTTTCTTTTGACATCATAGTGTAAACATTTTTTCTTATTTTTTATGGTCTTCATAATTATAATGTTAGTGGCTGAAAAATATTTCATAGACTTAATTTCTGTAATTTACTAAACAATTTCACAACTGTTTCCTGCATGTGTTGTTTCTCAGAGAACTTTTTGCAGTTGTTATGAAAAGCTGTGACAATGAATATTGTCTTGCATATAGATTTTTTTGCTTTTGGGGAATTATTTGCTTAGGATATATTCTCAGGGTGAGATTCCTGGGTGAAGGATTCACCCACCCTCCAGTTCTTGCTTTGTGTTGCCATAATGCTTTTGAGAAGATCATACTAGTTCACTGTTGTCACCGGCAATGTACAACATGTTTCAATAGAACCAGCTGGCATTTGTAAGATTAATCATTTCTGCTGACCTAAATTATTTTTCCCAAGATAGAAATTCTTGACTCTGTTTTTCTCTCTTTTTGAAAAGTTAAAAACATCTTGAATCTGGCTTGTCTGAAGTTCCCAAGTTTCTTGAGCAATTAGATTGATTGACAGCACAACAGTTTGGATTTGGCACAACTGAGACCCTGCAGGCCCCCATCTCCACCAGGCACTGGTTCTTCTGTGGCAGGAGCTCATACTGGCTGTAGAGAGGCATTTGCTATGAGGAATCCATGTTGTGCGGGATTCCTACCCTGCCTAAGTGCATCTCAATCATTTCTTAAAAATATTTTTTAAGATCTTCATTCCCAAGTGGGCTTTCTTCATCAGATAGCATGCTGATTTTTTCTATCAAAATCTTGGACCTTTGCCTTCTCTCTACACCACGTTTAGCACGTCCTGTTGAAAAACATTTCTTTTCAAAGGAATCATACTTGCCTACCAGTCTTTCAACATGGGCAGGGCTGTTTGAAGTTAGCACCCTAGCAATCATTGTTTTCTGCTCTTCCCATTTTGAAGCAAAAGAGCTCTGGAGATCAGGGCAATGGTGCATTGATTAAGCCCAGGCTTTGGCTTCATTCCATAGGCAGCCTTCTGCACCAGTATTCCGGTGGCATTGCCCATGGCTCCCTGTGTCTCCTCAGAACACCTCAACACACACATGCTAGTGAAAGCTCAGAGAAGGCCACAAAACTGATACCAGAAATTTGGAGGCAATTTTACCCTGTTTTCTAAGGTTAATTCCTAAATATGTATCTTCTTATATTTTCTATGTTATTCTTCCAATTACCTTTTGCATTTTCTCCCCTTCTAGGGTGTACAGTTAAACTCTGCAACTTGCTCAGAGCCCCTAAAGAAACAGAACCCTTAATAGACTCTTTCTAGTGCTCAAGACACATGGCATTGAAAATACTTTGTGCTGCAGCCATAGAAAGGGACACCAACAAATATTGCTGTTTAACATTTTTAAATGAATGCTTCATTTTAAACAATATTAAAATCTCAAGAGAAGATGGCTTATTTCTTCTCACCTCATATGTTGGATCAAACATTTGTGAGAATGTGCTGCAATAGAATGATGTTGACACTTACAATTCAGGAAACCATATTCTTACAAAAATCATCTGCCCTGAATTATTTTCTATCTTTTTTTGCTTTTCTGCTAAATATTTGGGAAAGGAATAGTCATTCCTTATGCTATATAACAGAAGACATACTAGGTTAAAAAATGTACACACAAAGGCATTGCTGTTTTAACTGTTTTTAATCAACAGCTGTGGCCTTCCATAGAATGGTTTCAGTTTTGATGGCATTACATAATTTGAGAACATTCACAAAATGAAAATGGGCATTGTAATGTTCCCTTTGATACACCATGACCCTCTAATATGCTTTTGTGTCTATTTAAAGCTCAAATTAATTTTTATAGGCCATAGCATTTACCAGTTAGTATATGTCATCACCATATTGGAGATTGGGTTTCTAGCCAGTAGATTTTTCTTTTAGACCTAGCTGTAAAGTTGGTATCCAATTTTAGAACATTAGTATACCTAATTGTGAAACCCTATAAGTGGTAGTGGATAACTCTCTGACAACTCTTTAATTCTCTATTAAGGAAAATAAAACTTTCAGCTTATGTTTCTATGCAGAATAGAAATGACTGCTAACTAAACAAGGAATATAGACCTAGTTCACAGGGCTCAATAGCCTACAAAAGTAGGGAAAAATCATTGTCAGACTGGATGAGGAAGTTCAAAGTAATGAGGAGGACATGAGCAGGAATACTCGGGACAAAAGCAGGCCTGAGGCATCAGAGAGAGGGAGCCTGTGTGTGACAAGGAGTTCATAAATATCTGTGGGGGGAAAACTGTTTTTCACAGTTTTTTTCCATAATGCTTGATTTTAAAAATATCTTCCTGCATCCTCTTCCCATCAAAGCAAATGAGTTCTGGTTCATGGAACATATGCATTTCTGAATTCCAAGAAAAACAAAAAATTCTAAATGCTTCTAAAGAGGTAAAAACTGACTCTCAACAAATTGCTATTAGAAATATTATATGAAACATTAAATTCTGGAAAACAATAGAGCAATGTCTTTAAAGTATATTTATTTTAAACATAGATTTGTTTGCCAAGCCAGCAAAAGAAGGAAAGATGGAATAGTTTCAGACACGCAAAGATTTTTAAAGTGTATCACTGAAGAGCTACTTCTGCCAGAATACACTTCCACAAAATAAAAATAAATCCAAGCAGAAGGAACGCATGGGACAACAGAAAAAATGTTGACCAAAGGACCAATAAAGCTAAAAGCTGTCTATATCTATGTCACCTAAAGTGCAAAGGCTTCTGTTTCTGGCCATGACAGAGTATCAGGGACTGGAATAACAACTGGAAAAACATGCAAAATAGATGAAACATTAGTTTTCAGCCATGGAAAACTGACAGTACAGGATAGTGCCGCCTGAAAGTTCAAAAAAAAAAAAAAAAGAAAGAAAAGAAAAAGATGGGTTCTATAATTTTCCCAGTTTACTTGTTTACTTCTTGGGGTGACTTTCCAGGCCTCAGTGCAGGGACACAGAAGCCAAATATCTCAGCAGTTTTTCTAAGTTGAGGAGATATATTTCATAATATAGCGATGTTAAATGGCAAGAATTTGTGGGGCAAAATACTAGAGATGAGAGAGTTGCACAAAAACACAGCTGTAGAGATCTGCAGAGAGGTTCCTCAAATCTCATTCTGAGTGCTAATGTGCACATGCATGATAAGAAATTTTTCAAATCTGGAGAAGAAGCACTGGAAAGGAGTAGATGGAATAATCGCAAGAGATCACATAGGATCGGGAATGTTCCAGCCAGCCAAAGTGGAAAAACCTCTAATCCATAGGGCAGTGGCTGGAGTCCTCAGAAGGGTGTTACATTCCTAGTGGAGCCAAATCGGCGCCTGTTAAAGACTGCTCTAGAGCCCCATTCACAAAGCATAAAAGTAAGCCTTGAAAGAATCAAACTTATTCCAAGTAATTTAACTACATCCCAAAACAAAACCCCACAATATTTAAAGAAATACAGCAAAATCCAGCACCTTTTACAAATTTCAAAATGGCTAGCTCTATTAAAAAATTAGGGGTCACACGAAGAATCCAGGAAATATAATCCTTGAGCAAGAGAAACACCAGTTAGAGAAATGACATCACTAAAAGTAATAAAGTAAGAAAATCCAAATTCTACCCCTCCATCAAAACAAAAACAAAAAAATTGTAAAAACTTTTTGAATCAACTTCTGGAAATTAACCAAAGGCTTGCAGCAATCTGGTGCTGAGGTCAAGACTTCTCCTCCAGACTCCACTTCTGGGCAATCCTGAAACTGGCTGAGTTAGCCACAGATTTCTGCTTCCCTGATGATTCAGTGTTTAGTTGTAATTAAAAGTGCTCCTACCTTCTCTTAGCACCATCAGGAAGAGGGGTGAGATTCTTAAACACCTCTGTTCTTTAGCAAGACATCTCAGCATAGTACTAGGTGCTAACATAGCTCTTGGTGTGTAATTACCTGTCACCTGGAGGAGCTATTAGTTTCCTTCTCCTTCCTCAAAGGGCAAATGTGAAACACAAAAGCATCCATAAAGATGAAGGATTAAAAATATTTTAAGTGGTGTCATTATTTACATAATACATGGCCCTTAACCAGATTGACAGATCAAAAGTGGGGCCCAGTGAGTTGACAGCTTGAAATCTCAAAGCTTTATCCACCAAAGAGTGGCAGCAGGATTTAGTGGACAGTAGGACAAGCAATAACTGAGAGTAACTCTTCAAAGTGTTTTAGTCTGTACATAATGTAAATGTGTCCACACAGAAATAGCCTTCAGGAAAGGAGTGTTATACTGGTTGTATAGACCAATGAATACAAAGCAATGAAGGGAAGGAAAAAGAATGTTGGGTGTGAGGTGCTTTTTGCAATGACCATGTCTATCTTTCACAACACCCTGCAAGATAGGTAACCCGACTTCCATTTTGCAGATGACAAAACTGAGGCCCTGAGAAAGAGTGCAGACATTCACAAGGACACACAGCAGATGTCAGACCCAGGATTCAAACCATGTTTCTCTTTCCACAACTTCTGCTCTCTCTTATATCAAGCAATTATTCCATGAATATAAGACTTTCCCCACTACTGTCCAAATATTTCAGCAAAACAAGATTTCCACACACGCCCCACTTAGAAGACATTTGTCTCAGTAAAAAGGCAGTCACTTAGATTCTAAATCTCTCTCTCTCTCTCTCTCTCGTGCCTCACTGTAGAGAGGAATACTAGCCAACAACATATGAGGACAGATAAAGAGAGTGATTAGAAGAAAGAGTGTGAAAATAAACTGTAAGAAGGCATGAAAGTCAGGTTCTCTACTTATAATTGGCTTCGAGAGTTAACTGCATGAAAGAGAGTCTAGACCAACCCTTTTATGTGTAATTATCAGAAAAGTGATTTTGAAATGACATCTTCTTACTCTGTATAACTGCTCCAGCCTGAGACCCTGTGCTGCTTGTTTTCATATTTTAATAACATTCCACCATAGTTCAGACTATATAGCCTTTACAGCTATGAATACCCACTGGATTTCATCCTTTTTTTTTTTTACAGATTCCAAACAATTAGCTAATTTCTACTAATGACAGAATACTGGAGGAGGTAGCTGATTTTGTCAAAGGTGCCAGTCAGTAAAAATTTTTAATGGTCTTACCACTCACCACAACCACTTGACTTCTATTTTTCTTATTTATTCTCATGACTTTTCTTTTTTTCCCTTCTTCCTTGTTTTCTGCTCACATTTTTTTTAATCTCTCCCTCTAGCTAATAGCGTTTTTTTTCTTTCCTGATTAGACTATCCAAAGTTTCATATGGGTTTTCTTCTTCCCAAGAGCCTATTGCTAGATTCTGCCCATACATTCATTACCTTTGGAATAAGTTAATATTTCTAGATGGTATGAATAAACTATTCCTAGAGTAATGGCCTCAACTCCCTGGTTCAAGCCATTATCATCTTTCTCAAGAACTTTAATGAACTCTTCAGTGGCATTCCTAGTTACACTCTTTCCCCCCTGCAACCCCATTCTCACATTTTCATGCAGCAGCTAGAGTTTTTCCTTTTTTCTTTTTTTAATACAAATCCATTCTTATTATTCCCCTCTTTAAAACCCTCCAATGGCTTTGATCACACACAGAAAAAAGCTGTGTAGGAACAGCTAGTCCTTTGCCTCCCTCTCCATCCCCATCTTATACTTCTCTTCTCTGTTTACTCTAGCTAGAAGGCCTCTCTCTGCTCCCACAGCCCAGCAGCCTGGTTCCCTCTTTAAGCCTTTGCATAAGCTGGTTTCATTCTCTCTGTCAGGAATGCTGTTCCTGAGATATTTCCATGGCCAGTTCATTTTGTCATTCAATTCACTGTTTAATGTCACTTTCTGAAGGGGTCCCCCCTGCCCATCCAAACAAGAGTGTCTCTGAAGCTCTATCACATCAACCTGTTGTTTTCATCATATTTTCTTGTTCATTTATTTATTTTCTGTTCTCTCTACACACCCAACAGAATCACTGCCTCCATGAAATCTGGAATTTGTCTTTTGTTCCCAAATTTCCATGCTCAGAATGGCACCTGGAACATAAAGGGTGCTTAATACACGTGGAATAGATTAATACACATTTATTTAACTATTTTTTACTATTTTAACAAGAAAAATATAGGCTATAAAATAGTGCATCTCCATTTTTGCAAGTGTATTTGTGTTACATGCCCGTGTGTGTGTGTGTGTGCGTGGCATATGTGTATGTACAAAGTAAATATTAAGGTAGCAAAAAGAGTAACAGTGGTTATTTCTTGATGATTATGAACAATTTTTTATCTTTTTATTCTGTTGTATAATGTCTATCATTTCTACATGTTCTTCAGTTACCATGAATTTGCATGGGTTCACCAGGCCAGACTTACTCCTCAGTATTTCTGATGAGTCTGCCCAACAGTGTAGAGTGAGGACTAGCCCACCACCCTGTTGCCCCCATAACACCTCCTGTACTGGAAGGTTATGGCACCTAGAATTTCAACTGTGAAATTGCTCCCCTCAGTCTATGGTTTGTGTGAGAGCATAGATGACACAGTCACGCACAATGACAGCCATGAAGTCGAGCAGAAATCTAGCTGACAGTGAAATGCCTACCCCAGGAAACATCCCCATGGCACTGTCAAACACAAATGGAAGCAAGGCATATACAAATCACACAAACCTGCAGCTCCTAGCAGAGGGCTTGAGACATGCAGGCACTCAATAAATCATTATTGAGTAGAATGGAATATTACGAGGTTTATTGTTCACAATAAAATAAGAGGCAGAACACACAGCTTGATGTCCCTATCCCAGAACAGCCCTGAGGTCTGTGACCTTGGCAAAATGACCTCGGCAAAATGACCTCATCAACCCATAAACTTTGAGGTTTGGAGAGGATGGGCATTGGGGAATGGAAGTAAAAGTAGTCATGGTCCTGGTGTCTTTTCGCTCTCATTTCCAAGATATCTTCCTCTCACTTCACAATGAAGAGCTGGCAAAACTGCTCATCTGGAAAGGGGAATTACATGTTTTTGAGTTTCGCCTTCCTTAACAGTTCTTTAGGGGTATGTGACATTCACCTGCAACCACTGCCATTTTTCTTTGCACAGGAATGACAGCCAGATCAGCTTTGGCTATGTGGTTATATGGTTATGCTAAATCAATTGTTCAATACCATAATTATCAGCTATACTGAAGAAATTGAATTTAGCCATGAGAGTCAGCAAGCCTGATGCATATGATACATTGGGGAGAAAAGCATGAGTTGTTAACTGCTCAGTGAACATACTTGGGCCTCTGCAATTTTCATTATGATGAATTGTTGACCCAGGAGAGATTTTCTGGCTTGTCCTCTACCATATCGTTCTGCTAGAGCAATTCCATTGCAGGCAACGGTGGCTGTTACTGAAAGTTGAAGGGAGAAAATGAAGCTAAGCATTACCAGGCTGAGGCATAGCCTGTTTTCAGATCAATAATCAGCACTTGTGCAAGTGACGTTGGAATATATAGAATGAGTCTCTCTGGCTCATTTTTATTAAGGTGAAGTGAGTTTTATTGCAGCTGTTATGATCAGTTGAAGGCAAATAAGGAGAGAGAAACCTACTCAGAGGAGAGGAGGGGCTCCTCTCAAGGGCAGCTGGAAATCCATCACAGCGGCCTCATCACTCCCAACACACTGTGATCCTGGTGGTTCTTTCACAAAAAGGGTTTCCATCTGGACACGAGCAAAGGAAATGGTGCATGTTTCCTGCAAGCTAACCAACTGCAGAAAGTTCCCTGTAAACGTATCCATCCACAATCTTACTTAAAACTGTTGTGTGAGATAACAAAAGGAACATTCTTATGGCTGAAGTTGGAATCGTAATCACATGTTTTCTACTCAAGTTCTGCATGATTATGCACAACCCCACCCTATGGGGGAAAGAGGGTGGATCTGTAAACAAAACAAGCCAGATTCACAAAGTGAAATCAGAAAGCAGATGGGAAATGTATGATTGCTCCACAAACATGACAATGAGCTACCCATAAGGCATGTGACTCAAATTCTGTCTCCTTCAACATTTGTGCCAGCTCAGCTTTATCTTGTTTGTGGAGGGAGTAAGTGATCATGACAGCAACAGCTTAGCACAGTAAAGCCTCATTAAGTCCATCGTCACTTATTTGAAATTTCCTGGGTCTGAGAGTGCTTTGTTTTTGACAGTCTCTTCCCACCCCGGAAGGCCTCCCTTTCTGGCACTGCCTCCCTCTCTCCTGCCTCAACTGTTGGCCCCACTCCTTTCTTGGACCTCAATATGGCTCTTGTCGGCCCCTGGATCAGAGCTTCTTTCCCACGCCCCTGTCCCCAGGTGGCACTTTGTTCTTGCTCCACGCTCAGGTTTCCCTCCAGGTCCTACCCTGCCACTCAAAAGCCATGCAGCCGTGGAGTGACTTAAACTCTCAGCACTTGAGTAAAGCAGGAATAATAATAGTATGGTCCTCATCAGGCTTTGTGAAAATTAAATAAAATAATGCATATTATTTAGCACTTGGCACCATGACTTATGAATATGATTTTTAAATAAACATTATTGTTGCTATCTTTTTTTATTATAACATAAAAATTTCTTTTAGCAAACCAATTTCCTCTGCTTAGGAAGTCATTTCCTCTGTGGCTCAGGTGCAGCAGATAAACAACACCTAGATATCCCCTCCTTTTCCAGGGCACACGACTGACATAAACCAGGTCAAATCAGAGCACCTGTCTCTCTGGCTACAGTGATTGGTTCAAGGTTTGGTGCATCACCCCAAATTACATGGGACTATTGGGAAAGAGAAGGCTTCTTTCCACTGGGTTTTCTGAGTGGTAAGATGTAAGCTTGGTACTGTTGTTGCCACCAGAAAAAGACATCCTTTCTGGAAATGAAGCCAACACAGCCGAAATCATTGAGAAAGAGAGACTTTATGGGAAGGAGACAAGATGACAGAGTTTGAGCATCTGAATGCAGTTGTGCCTGAAAATAATAACTTCAGGTGATTGGCAGTAGAGTCCCGATTAAACAAGCTTCTCTTCTGCTTGTTCCTCTGGGATTTTGAGGTACTAATGAACACAAACCTACCCTGCCACACAACAGTGCCCACCACTATTAATTATGCAAAAGAGGGGCTCAGTATCTTTTGACCTAACTTGTTTTAAAATCACCCAAGCTCCAAGTGACCCAGTACCTGAAGCCACATGTCCTCACAGGCCCAGTTCTCATCCTCCAGGCTTGCCCTACTGCTGAGTCAGCCTGTTTTTGCAGGAGAGAGAGCAGTGGCCTGAAGGTCACATGTCCCATTCCTAGTAAGCTGCCCCTCCACAGCCTCCACACTCATGGAACTGCCCTGGATGGAGAGCTGCCCTGCAGAGCCCCTTGGCCTTCCTCCAGGCCTACACCATTCCAAGTGATAGAAGTAAAGAGCTGCCTAGTGACTGAACCAGAAAGTTTCCACTGATTACTTTCTTTCCAGAGACAATGAGGACTGATCCCAGGAGACCTCACATCTCTAGTTTCTTCAGGTACCATTCGATAGCCAAGCCCATCATTTTATTTCATTGTCGCATCCCTCCCTGTTCTCCCAAAACTTCCAGACTGCCCTCTAGCATTCATTTTGTTATAGCAATCTCCTCATGCCCTCAACCTCTTCTCTGAAACTTCTGGCTCTAAGGCACTGATTTCTTAGAGTATGGTCTGTGGACCAGCAGCATCAGCATCACCTGGGAATTTGTTAGAAATGCAAATTCTTAGGCCTATCCCAGGTCTACCAAATCGTAAACTCTGGGGATGGGGCCCAGCAATGTGTTTTAACGAGTTCCCTGTAGGATTCTAATGCTCTAACGGGAACCAGGATTTCCCCTGAAAACACTGTTTTCCTAGCAACTCTCCTAAAATTGCGGCATTTCCTCCTCTATCTTCCCTTGGCCTGTATCTTGGGAGTAGAGGTGGGTTATATCTTGCTTAGTCCACTTTGTTGGTCTCAAGCCAATTATCCTTCTTTCTCCTAGACCCTTTAAAGTGTAAGTCATCAAATTTGGTACCTCCCATCCTTCTTGGTTGCTGCTATCTATCAACAACCAGGTCCCTGCTCCTCAACCGTGGTGGCTATAGAATCTTAGCCTCTGTCTTCATATCCACCTCTTTTCCTGCCATTATTCTGAGTGACTGTAATATCCCCCAGAAGGATCAATAGCAATTCCCTAACATATCCTCCACCCTCCTCCTCAGCACCTCCCTCCCATGCTCCTAACTTAGGCATCATTTTCACCAATAACAAACACAAACTCTCAATTACCCTACTCTCTGAATATTCCTTCCACCATCCACACCTCCTACTCTGGTCCCCTCAACCTAACTCTCCTTTGATCTTATAGGAATAGTCAATCTGCTGACCCGTTGTCTCCATTATTCATGACTTCCAAATCAACATCTCCAATCCTAACACTGTCATGAGCTACAGACATACAATTATGACTACCTGTGAGATGCCTCTATTTGGATGCCTAAAAATCAACCTCAAATTTAATGTATTCAAATATGTTCTTGTGTTTTACCCCCCAAACTTGTTATTTTCTCAGTGTTTCCCCATCTCAGTAAATGGCACCACCCAGGAAGTTCAAACCAAAAACCCAACACTGTCATCCTTAATTTTTTTTCTTTTTTACATATGTTTTATTCAGTCTTTCAGCAAGTACTGTAGACTCAGCTATCAATGCATAGTTCAACCCAACCATCTCCAACTGCTAAAGCTTCAGTCAGCTCTTGCTTAGGCTATCACACAAGCTCCTAATTATTTTCCTGTTTCTTTTTTTTTTTTTTTTGTCTCCCAAATTCCATGCTCCACACTGCAGCTAGAGCAATGTTTAATGTATACATTAAATAACATCAGCCACCACTGCCTCTCCATTGCTAGGGTCTCAGGAGAGGCTTAGTCTCTTGCTGACCTCATCTCCTCCTCTTTCTCTCTCACTTACTCATTCTAGCCATATAGGCTTCTTTTCTGTCCCTTGAATACATCATTTTCTATTATGTCTCAGGTCTTTACAGATGTTCTACCCACTGCCTAGAGTCCTCTGCTTCCCAAATGTTAGTCTGACTGTCTTGCTGTATTCATTTCGACCTTCGATACTTACATCAACTCAGAGACCTTTCCTGATGCTCTAACTGAAGCAACCTCCATTTCCCCAGGCATTCCCTATTCTAAACTTCGCATTTAGTATTTTTTACAATACTTAGTGATATAAAAATGTGTTATTATAGTAACTCTTCTATCTCACCATCCACATACACCAAAATAAATGAAAGCCCCATGAGGTCAGAAATTTAGGCTTACAGTTTATGCTTTATCTCTTAGGCCCAAAATAGTGCTGAACACAAAGCAGACCCTTGATAAGCATTTGTTGAAAATGAAGTCACTAACATCAAATTGAGAAATGGCCTGCAATTTAACTTTGTACTAACAGAGATAAAGTAGTGTGCTTCTAGAACAATGAAATGTATAAACAAAATTTTGAGAAAGATATTGGCTGCATCATAGAGCAAAGCTTTTGAAAGCTTTGGAAGCATCCATTTTCATACAAACTGTGATTATCTAAATTCTTATGCTGATGCTTCCATTTAATAGCTATAGGTAATTTTTTATTTCTGTGTTAGGTCGGAATAGCTATCCAGAATCATGTTGGCTGGCATAATTTCTGACACAACACAGAGTGAGCATAGTGACATTTTTAACTGTTTTAAGAGCCCAGAGTTCAGACATTTTACCATGAATTCCAAACTGGAATTGTTTTTCCAGACATGATCTTTGCACTGTATGATGTGGCAGGTGTATTATGAGTACCCAACAGAGGATGGCTAAAAGGCTATTTCGAGGAGGCCCATCCCACCAAGGTGGTCAAGGAGAGCATGCTAAATATTGGTAGGCAGCCACCACACTTTTAATCTCTGTCACTTTTTCAGCATGTGTCTATAGCAACATAAAAAAAGATTGATAAATTGTTGGAAATCATTAGCTAACAATTGACAGAGCTTGCCTGGAGCTGTGCATAGACTGGAATTGCACTGTCTTTCTAATCAATGTTTAAATTTACTCTGTACCAAGTGTGTTTAAGTAGTACTAAAACATGTTTGACAGTATCCATTTTGTTTGGAAACTGAAAAAAATTGTGAAAACATTGGACAAAAGGCAAATTGCTACTTATAGTCCGTAAAAAAAAAGGTAGTTCTTATTTTAAAATATATCCTATTAAAATAGGATAATATTCTATTATAACCTTCTCTTCTTCCTTCTCCTGTGATTCCCTAGCTCTTAAGACTATTTGCCATCATCAGGTAACCCAGGATGAAACCTTGCTGTCATCAGAACTCTCCCTTCCTCTGATTGCCTCTTAAGCTGAAATTTCTTCAACTCCATTCGTTCCTACTTGTGTGTATTTTTTTTCCCTAGTATTTCGGAGATCACCTAATTAAATTACCTCTCTGCCTGCTGTAACCAATTCTCTCTATTCCAGACGTTGAAGATTGCAGAGCCGGGGGGAGGTAGGTGTTGGTGAGGTGTTGCAGAGAAACAAGGCTGAGTCCCTAAAGGCATGCCTAACACCCTCACAGCCTCATTAAATTGTCAGGTCAGAGGACTCAATGAAAAGGGCCCTTGCTCTTGCCCTGTGAAATTCACTGTTGAATGATCAGATCATCCATGTCAGGTAATCTCCATTAAAGAAAAACTTCATGAAACAGAACAGAAGCTTTTCCTGACACGCTCTCCCCACTCCCAGGGAGATTAGGTACCACTCTTCTCTTCTATCTCAGCACCTAGGCACACCTTTGTCGGGGGCCTACCTGCCACAGTTATGGAGCTTATACAATTAAAGCTTTGTCTGACCCACTTAAGCCAGAAAGCCAGGTACTTACCATTTTGTCCCTAGTACACAATACCTAACACATGATCAGAGCATAGAAAAGAATCTGGTATGTAATATGTATGCAATGTCTTTCTGGTTAATCAATCGATTAATTATTGCAGACTTAGTTAATCAGATTGTTCATGGGATGGGAGGAGATGATATTAGGAATTTAAAACTTACATTTTTGGATACACAAAAGATGTGACATTGAGAGTTCCAAATAGAATTTGAGCAGCCAATGATGTCAGTGCTATACTGTAAAATAAAAACACTAATTTTTTTAAGAGCTCCATTTTCATATGTCAGGTAATATATGCTGCCTTGGGTATAGTCTTAATTCTCTGCATTTGCTCTATGCTTCTTCAGAGCTCAATGAATGGTACTTTATGGTTGATTCAACAAAGCTGGTTTAAAAATCCAAGGTTCTCTAATGAGTCAGAAAGAGAAAGATGTTACATTCTCTACCATCTGATCACTTTCAGCCATTGCTCGTTTCTGAACATATATTTACTTATTTTTTTAATAACTGCATGTAATTTTAATTTGTGCAACCTTTTCATTGGGTAGTGGAAACTCGGTATCAATTAATTCAGAGTGTCCTCTGGCAATTTATTTTATTGTGGTAAAAACACAACATGAGATCTATATTTTGAACAAACGTTCATAGTGTGTAATACATTACTGTTGTCTGTAGGTACAATGTTGTACAGAAGATCTCTAGAGTTTATTCATCTTTCTTGACTGAGACTTCATGCCTGTCAATTAGTAACTTCCCATTTCCCTCTCCTCTCAGCCCCTGGTAACCACCATTTGACTCTTTTAGATACTTCACATAAGTGGAATCATACAATATTTGTCGATCTGTGCCTGGCTTATTTATTCACTGTAATGTCCTCAAAGATCATCTATGTTGTCCCATATTGCAGAATGTCCTTCTTTTTAAAAGGCTGGAGAGTGTTCCATTGGTTATATTACTACATTTTCTTTATTCATTCATCCATCTATAGAAATTTATATTGTTTCCACATCTTGGCAACTTTAAATAGTGCTGCAATGAACATAGTTAATTACCAATATCTCTTTGAGATCTGATTTCAGTTAAAAAAATACCCAGAGGTGGTATTGCTGGATCATATGGTAGTTCTACTTTTAACTTTTTAAGAAACCTCCGTACTGTTTTCCATAGTAGCTGCACCATTTCGCATGCACACCAGAAAGGGTTACAATTTTCTGAACATCCTTGCCAACTTATTTTCTGTTATTTGTTTTGTACAATAACCATTCTAACAAATGTGAAGTGATAGCTCGTTGTGGTTTGAATTGAATTTTCGTGATGATTAATGACACCGGGCATTTTTTCATATGTCTGTTGACCCCTTGTATGTCTCCTTTGGAGAAATGTGTATTCAAGTTCTTAGTCCATTTTTAAGAGGGTCTTTTTACTACTGTTAGTTTTTTTTTCGTCGGGGGGGTAGTACTACTGAGTTACAGAAGTTCCTCAGATATCTTAGAAATTAATCCCTCACCTGATAGTTTGCAAATATTTTCTCCTCATTCTGTAGGTTACTTCTATAGGTTTGTTGTCTCCTTTGCTATGGAGAAACTTTGTAATCTGATGCAGTCCCACTTGTTTTATTTTTTGTTTTTGCTACCTGTGATTTCAGTGTTATATCCGTTAAATTATTGACAAGAATAATGTCATGAAGATTTTCCCCTATGTTTTCTCCTAGGAGTTTTGTGGTTTCAGGTCTTAGGGTTAGGTCTTTAATCCAGTTTGAGTTGATTTTTGTGAATGGTTTAAGATAAGAGTCCAATTTCATTATTTTGCATGTGGATGTCCAGTTGTTCCAACACCATTTGTTGATAAGCCTATCCTTTCCTCACTGTATATTCTTGGTACCTCTGTCAAACATCAGTTAACTATATATGCACAGACTTATTTCTTAGCTCTCTATTCTGTTCCATTGGTCTACGTACCTGTCTTTATGTCAGTATCACAGGTTTGATCACTAGATTTGTAACTTATTTTGAAATCAGGAAATTTGATGCCTCTAGCTTTTTTCTTCTTTCTCAAGACTGATTCGGCTACTTGTGAGTTTCTTTGGTGGTTCTATGTAAATTTAAGTATTAGTTTTTTATATCTATTCCTAAAAAAACTTCAGATTTAATAAGAATTCTGTTGAATCTTTAAATTGCTTTGGGCAGTGTCTCAGTCCATTTGGGCCGCTATAAAAAATAACATAAACTAGGCGGCTTATAAAAAAACAAAAATTGGCCCAGTGTAGTGGCTCATGCCTGTAATCCCAGCACTTTGGGAGGCTGAGGCGGGTGGATCACGAGGTCAAGAGATGGAGACCACCCTGGCCAACATAGTTAAATCCCGTGTCTACTAAACACACACACACACACACACACACACACACACACAAAGTTAGCCGGACGTGGTGGTGGACACGTGTAGTCCCAGCTACTCAGGAGGCTGAGGCAGGAGAATCACTTGAACCTGGGAGGCGGAGGTTGCAGTGAGCTGAGATTGCGCCACTGCACTCCAGCCTGGCAACAGAGTGAGACTCCGTCTCAAAAGAAAAAAAAAATTATTTTTCACAGTTCTAGAAACCAGAAGGTTCAATATTAAGGTGCCAGTGGGGTCTGTGTCTGCCTAGAGCCTGATTTCTCATAATTGGCCATCTTCTCACTGTAATCTCACATGGCAGAAGAGGTGAGAGATCTTTCTAGAGCCTCTTTTATAAGACACTAATACCATTCACTGAGGCTCCATGAATGAATCAAAGGTCCCCCCAACCCCCAGTACCATCATCTTGGAGGTTAGAATTTCAACATATGAATTATGGATGGGATGGGGGACATAACTATTCAGACCATAGTAGGTAGTATGAACATTTTAACAATATTAAATCTTCCAATCCATCAGATTGGGTTGTCTTTCCATTTGTTTGTGTCTTATTAAATTCTTTTATCTATTTTTATAGTTTTCAGCATACAAGTCTTTAACTTCCTTATATTAAAAGTCTATTCCTAAGTATTTTATTCTTTTTGGTGCTATTGTAAATGAGAATGTTTTCCTAATTTCCTTTTCAGATAGTTCATTGCCAGCATATAGACTGATTTTGCGTTCTGCAACTTTTTAGAATTTGTTTATTAGTTCTAACATTTTCATTGAGTTTTTAGGGTTTTCTACATATATGATCTTGTCATCTGCAAATAGGGACAGTTTTGTCTCTTTTTTATTTGAATGCCTTTTTTCTTTCCTTATCTTGCCTAATCACTCCTGCTAGAACTTCCAATTGAATGGAAATGGCAGTTGTGGACATCTTTGTCCTGTTCCTGATCTTAAAGGAAAAGTTTTTCGTTTTTAACCATCCAGTATCATGGTAGCTGTGGGCTTTTTATTTTTATTTTTTTACTTTGGAAAAGTTATTTATTTATTTTTTAAATTATACTTTAAGTTCTGTGATACATGTGAAGAACGTGCAGGTTTGTTACACAGGTGTACATGTGCCATGGTGGTTTACTGCACCCATCAACCCGTCATCTACATTAGGTATTTCTCCTAATGCTATCCCTCCCCTAGCCCATCACCCCTGACAGGCCCTGGTGTGTGATGTTCCCCTCCCTGTGTCCATGTGTTCTCATCATTCGACTCCCACTTATGAGTGAGAATACGTGGTGTTTGGTTTTCTTTTCTTGTGTTAGTTTGCTGAGAATGATGGTTTCCAGCTTCATCTATGTCCCTGCAAAGGACATGAACTCATCCTTTTTTATGGCTGCATAGTATTCCATGGGGCATATGTGCCACATTTTCTTTATCCAATGTATCATTGCTGGGCATTTGGGTTTGTTCCAAGTCTTTGCTATTGTGAACAGTGCTGCAATAAACCTACATGTGCATGTGTCTTTATAGTAAATTGATTTATAATCCTTTGGGTATATACCCAATAATGGGATTCTACATGTGTCTTTATAGTAGATTGATTTATAATCCTTTGGGAAAATACTCAGTAATGGGATTGCTGGGTCAAAAGGTATTTCTGGTTCTAGATCCTTGAGGAATCACCACACTGTCTTCCACAAAGGTTGAACTAATTAACACTCCCACAAACAGTGTAAAAGTGTTCCTATTTCTCCACATCCTCTCCAGCATCTGTTGTTTCCTGACTTTTTAATGATCACCATTCTAACTGGCGTGAGATGGTATATCATTGTGGTTTAGATTTGCATTTCTGTAATGACCAGTGAAGAAATGGAGCTTTCTTTCATACATTTATTGGCCGAATAAATGTCTTCCTTTGAGAGGTGTCTGTTCATATTTTTCACCCAGTTTTTGATGGGGTTGTTTGTTTTAGTCATGAGGTCTTTGCTCATACCTATGTCCTGAATCGTATTGCCTAGGTTTTCTTCTAGGGTTTTTATGGCTTTAGGTCTTACATTTAACTCTTTATTCCATCGTCAGTTAGTTTTTGTATAAGGTGTAAGGAAGGGGTCCAGTTTCAGTTTTCTGCATATGGCTAACCAGTTTTTCTAACACCGTTTACTAAATAGGGAATCCTTTCCCCATTGCTTGTTTTTATCAGGTTTGTCAAAGATCAGATGGTTGTACATGTGTGGCGTTATTTCTGAGGCCTCTGTTCTGTCCCATTTGTCTGTATGTCTGTGTTGGTACCAGTACCTGTTTTGGTTACTGTAGCCTTGTAATATAGTTTGAAGTCAGGTAGCGTGATGCCTCCAGCTTTGTTTTTTCCTTAGGATTGTCTTGGCTATACAGGCTCTTTTCTGTTTCCATATGAAATTTAAAGTAGTTTTTTTTTCTAATTCTGTGAAGAAAGTCAATGGTAGCTTGATGGGGATAGCATTGAATCTATAAATTACTTTGGGGAGTACAGCCATTTTTATATTGATTCTTCCTATCCATGAGCATGGAATGTTTTTCCATTTCTTTGTATCCTCTCTTATTTCCTTGAGCAGTGGTTTGTAGTTCTCCTTGAAGAAGTCCTTCACGTCTTTTGCAAGTTGTATTCTTAAGTATTTTACTCTCTTTGTAGTAATTGTGAATGGGAGTTCACTCATGATTTGGCTCTCTGTCTATTATTGGAGCATAGGGATGCTTGGGATTTTTGCCATTGATTTTGTATCCTGAGACTGCTGAAGTTGCTTATCAGCTTAAAGAAATTTGGGGCTGAGACGATGGGGTTTTCTAAATATACAATCATGTCATCTGTGAACAGAGACAATTTTACTTCCTCTCTTCCTATCTGAATACACTTTATTTCGTTCTCTTGCTTGATTGCCCTGGCCAGAACTTCCAATACTATGTTGAGTAGGAGTGGTGAGAGAGGGCATCCTTGTCTTGTGCCGGTTTTCAAAGGGAATGCTTCCAGCTGTTGCCCATTCAGTATGATATTGGGTGTCAGTTTGTCATAAATAGCTCTTATTATTTTGAGATATGTTCCATTGATACCTAGTTTATTGAGAGTTTTTAGCATGAAGAGGTGTTGAATTTTATCAAAGGCCTTTTCTGCATCTATTGAGATAATCACGTGGTTTTTGTCATTGGTTCTGTTTATTTGATGGATTACATTTATTGATTTGCATATGTTGAACCACCCTTGTATCCCAGGGATGAAGCCAACTTGATTGTGGTGGATAAGTTTTTTGATGTGCTGCTGGATTCGGTTTGCCAGTATTTTAATGAGGATTTTCACATTGATGTTCATCAGGGATACTGGCCTGAAATTTTCTTTTTTTGTTGTGTCTTTGCCAGGTTTTGGTATCAGGATGATGCTGGCCTCATAAAATGAGTTATGGAGGAGTCCCTCTGTTTATGTTGTTTGGAATAGTTTCAGAAGGAATAGCACCAGCTCCTCTTTGTACCTCTGGTAGAACTTGGCTGTGAATCCATCTGGTCCTGAGCTTTTTTTGGTTGGTAGGCTATTAGTTACTGCCTCAATTTCAGAACTTGTTATTGGTCTATTCAGGGATTCGACTTCTTCCTGGTTTAGTCTTGGGAGGGTATAGGTGTCCAGGAGTTTATCTATTTCTTCTAGATTTTCTAATTTGTTTGCATAGAGGTGTTTACAGTATTCTCTGATGGTAGCTTGTATTTCTGTAGGATCAGTGGTGATATCCCCTTTATCATATTTTATTGTGTCTATTTTTTTCTTCTCTCTTTTCTTCTTTATTAGTCTGGCTAGCAGTCTATCTAGTTTGTTCATCTTTTCAAACAACCAGCTCCTGGATTCATTGATTTTTTTGAAGAGTTTCTCATGTCTCTATCTCCTTCAGTTCTGCTCTGATCTTAGTTATTTCTTGTCTTCTGCTAGCTTTTGAATTTGTTTGCTCTTGTTTCTCTAGTTCTTTTCATTGTGATGTTAGGGTGTCAATTTTAGATCTTTCCTGCTTTCTCCTGCAGGCATTTAGTGCTATAAATTTCCCACTAAACACTGCTTTAGCTGTGTCCCAGAGATTCTGGTATGTTGTGTTTTTGTTCTCTTTGGTTTCAAAGAATTTATTTATTTCTGCCTTAATTTTATTATTTACCCAGTAGCCATTCAGGAACAGGTTGTTCAGGTTCCATGTAGTTGTGTGGTTCTGAGTGAGTTTCTTAATCCTAAATTCTAATTTGATTGCACTGTGGTCTGACAGACTGTTTGTTATGATTTCCATTCTTTCGCGTTTGCTGAGGAGTGCTTTACTTCCAATTATGTGGTCAATTTTAGAATAAATGTGATGTGATGCTGAAAAGAATGTATATTCTGTTGATTGGAGTGGAAAGTTCTGTCGATGTCTATTAGGTCTGCTTGGTCCAGAGCTGAGTTCAAGTCCTGAATATCCTTGTGAATTTTCTGTCTCATTGATCTGTCTAATATTGACAGTAGGGTGTTAAAGTCTCCCACTATTATTGTGTGGGAGTCTAAGTCTCTTTTAGGTCTCTAAGAACTTGCCTTATGAATCTGGATGCTCCTGTTTTGGGTGCATATATATTTAGGATAGTTAGCTCTTCTTTTTGCATTGATCCCTTTACTTTATGTAATGCCCTTCTTTGCCTTTACCAGTATGTAATGCCCTTCTCGTCTCTTTTGATCTTTGCTGGTTTAAAGTCTGTTTTATCAGAGACTAGGATTGCAATTCCTCCTTTTTTTGCTTCCTATTTGCTTGGTAAATATTCCTCCATCCTTTTATTTTGAGCCTGTGTGTGTTTTTGCATGTGAGATGGACCTCGTGAATACAGCACATTGATGGGTCTTTACTGTTTATCCAATTTGCTGGTCTGTGTCTTTTAATTGGGGCATTTAGCCCATTTACAAACACCCCACTGTCAACATTAGACAGATCAACGAGACAGAAAGTTAACAAGGATATCCAGGTATTGAACTCAGCTCTGCACCAAGTGGACCTAATAGGCATCTACAGAACTCTCCACCCCAAAACAACAGAATATACATTCTTCTCAGCACCACACCAAACCTATTCCAAAATTGACCACATAGTTGGAAGTAAAGCACTCCTCAGCAAATGTAAAATAACAGAAATTATAACAAACTGTCTCTCAGACCACAGTGCAATCAAACTAGAACTCAGGATTAAGAAACTCACTCAAAACCGCTCAACTACATGGAAACTGAACAACCTGCTCCTGAATGACTACTGGGTACATAACGAAATGAAGGCAGAAATAAAGACGTTCTTTGAAACCAACGAGAACAAAGACACAACATACCAGAATCTCTGGGACACATTCAAAGCAGTGTGTAGAGGGAAATTTATAGCACTAAATGCCCACAAGAGAAAGCAGGAAAGATCTAAAATTGACAACCTAACATCACAATTTAAAAAACTAGAGAAGCAAGAGCAAACACATTCAAAAGCTAGCAGAGGGCGAGAAATAACTAATATCAGAGCAGAACTGAAGGAAATAAAGACACAAAAAAACCTTCAAAAAATCAATGAATGCAGGAGCTGTTTTTTTGAAAAGATCAACAAAATTGATAGACCGCTAACAAGACTAATAAAGAAGAGAAGAGAGAAGAATCAAATAGACGCAATAAAAAATGATAAAGGGGGTATCACCACCAATCCCACAGGAATGCAAACTACCAGCAGAGAATACTATAAACACCTCTATGCAAATAAACTAGAAAATCTAGAAGAAATGGATAAATTCCTCGACACCTACACCCTCCCAAGACTAAATCAGGAAGGAGTTGAATCTCTGAATAGACCAATAACAGGCTCTGAAATTGAGGCAATAATTAATAGCTTACCAACCAAAAAAATTCCAGAACCAGATGAATTCACAGCTGAATTCTACCAGAGGTACAAGGTTAATATTGTTACGTGTGAATTTGATCCTGTCATTTTGATGCTAGCTGGTTATTTTGCCCATAGTTGATGCAGTTTCTTCATAGTGTCAATGGTCTTTACAATTTGGTATGTTTTTGCAGTGGCTTGTACCGGGTTTTCTGTGCATATTTAGTGCTTCCTTCAGGAGCTCTTGTAAGAGAGGCCAGTGGTGACAAAATTTCTCTGCATTTGCTTGTCTGTAAAGAATTTTATTTCTCCTTCTCTTATGAAGCTTTGTTTGGCTGAATATGAAATTCCGGGTTGAAAATTCTTTTCTTTAAGAATGTTGAATATTGGCCCACACTCTCTTCTGGCTTGTAGGGTTTCTGCAGATATATCTGCTGTTAGTCTGAGGTGCTTCCCTTTGTGAGTAACCTGATCTTTCTCTCTGGCTGCCCTTAACCTTTTTTCCTTCATTTCAATGCTGGTGAATCTGATAATTATGTGTCTTGGGGTTGCTCTTCTCAAGGAGTATCTTTGTGGTGTTCTCCGTATTTCCTAAATTTGAATGTTGGCCTCTTTTGGTAGGTTGGGGAAGTTCTCCTGGATAGTATCCTGAAGAGTGTTTTCCAACTTGGTTCCATTCTCCCTGTCACTTTTAGGTACATCAATTGAAAGTAGGTTTGGTCTTTTTCACGTAGTCCCATATTTCTTCGATGCTTTTTTTGTTCCTTTTCATTCCTTTTTCTCTAATCTTGTCTTCATGCTCTGTTTCATTATGCTGATCTTTAATCTCTGATATCCCTTCTTCCCCTTGATCAATTTGACTTTTGATACTTGTGTATGCTTCACGAAATTCTCGTGCTGTGTTTTTCAGCTCTATCAGGTCATTTATTTTCTTCTCTAAACTGTTTATTCTAGTTAGCAATTCCTCTAACCTTTTTTCAAGGTTCTTAGCTTCCTTCCATTCGATTAGAACAAGCTCCTTTAGCTCGAGGAGTTTGTTATTACCCACCTTCTGAAGCCTATTTCTGTCGATTCATCAAAGTCATTCTCTGTCCAGTTTTGTTCCCTCACTGGCGAGGAGTTGTGATCCTTTGGCAGAGAAGAGGTGTTCTGGTTTTTGGAATTTTCAGGCTTTTTGTGCTGGTTTTTCCTCATCTTCGTGGATTTATCTACCTTTGGTCTCTGATGTTGGTGACCTCCAGATGGGGTTTTTGTCTGGATGTCCTTTTTGTTGATGTTCATGTTATTCCTTTCTGTTTGTTAGTTTTTCTTCTAACAGGCAGGCCCCTCTGCTGCAGGTCTGCTGGAGTTTGCTGGAGGTCCACTCCAGACCCTGTTTGCATGGGTATCACCAGTGGAGGCTGCAGAACAGCAAAGATTGCTTGCCTGTTCCTTCCTCTGGAAGCTTCATCCCAGAGGGGCACCTGCCAGATGCCAGCCGGAGCTCTCCTCTGTGAGGTGTCTGTCGACCCCTGCTCGAGATGTCTCCCAGTCAAGAGGCACGGATGTCAGGAACCCACTTGAGCAGGCAGTCTGTCCCTTAGCAGAGCTCGAGCGCTGTGCTGGAAGATCCATTGCTCTCTTCAGAGCCAGCAGGCAGGAACATTTAAGTCTGCTAAAGCTGCACCCACAGCCGCCCCTTCCCCAAGGGAGATGGGCGTTTTATCTATAAATCCTTTACTGGAGCTGCTGCCTTTCTTTCAGAGATGCCCCACCCAGAGAGGAGGAATCTAGAGAGGCAGTCTGACTACAGCAGCTTTGCAGAGCTGAGGTGGTCTTCGCCCAGTTCAAAATTCCCGGCAGCTGTGTTTACACTGTGAGGGGAAAACCGCCTACTCAAGCCTCAGTAATGGTGGACGCCCGTCCGCCCACTAAGCTCAAGCGTCCCAGGTCGACTTCAGACCACTGTGCTGGCAGCAAGAATTTCAAGCTAGTGGATATTAGCTTACTGGGTTTTGTAGGGGTGGAATCCACTGAGCTAGACCACTTGTCTCCCTGGCTTCAGCCCCCTTTCCAGGAGAGTGACCGGTTTTGTTTCACTGGCATTCCAGGCGCCACTGGGGTATGAAAGAAAAACTCCTGCAGCTGGTTCAGTGTCTTCCCAAACGGGCACCCAGTTTTGTGCTTGAAACCTAGGGCCCTGGTGGTATAGGCACCCGAGGGAATCTCCTCGTCTGTGGATTGCAAAGACCATGGGAAGAGTGTAGTATCTGGGCAGAAATGCACTGTTCCTCAAAGCAGAGTCTCTCCCTCACGGCTTCCCTTGGCTAGGGGAGGGAGTTCCCTGACCCCTTGCACCTCCTGGGTGAGGCGACGTTCCACCCTGCTTCAGCTCCCCCTCCATGGGCTGCACCCACTGTCTAACCAGTCCCAGTTAGATGAGCCGAGTACCTCAGTTGGAAATGCAAAAATCACCCACTTTCTGCGTTGATCTCGCTGGGAGCTGCAGACCGGAGCTGTTCCTATTCCACCATCTTGCCAGCCACCAGCTGTGGGCTTTTTATATATGACATTTATTATGTCGGGATAATTTTTTTTTATTCTTAGTTTGTTAAGAGCTTTTATCATAAAAGGATGTTGAATTTTGTCAAATGCTTTTTCTGCATCTATTGACATAATCATGTGATTTTTATCCTTTATTCTGTCAATGTAGCAAATCACATTCTTTGATATTCATATGTTAAAACATTCTTGCATCCCAGAGATAAATCCCATTTGGTCATGGTGTATAATTCTTTTAATGTGCTGTTGGATTCAGTTTGCTACTATTTTATTGAGGATTTTTGCATCTATGTTCATTAGAGATATTGGCCTATAGTTTTATTTTCTTGTGTTGCCTGTTTTTTTGGCTTTGGTATCAGGGTTATCCTGGCCTCATAATATGAGTTTGGAAGAATTTCCTACTTTTCCATTTGTTGGAAGAGTTTAAGAAGAATCAGTGTTAGTTCTTCTTTAAATTGTTGTTAGAATTTGCTAGGGAAGCCATCTGTCTTGTGTTTTTCTTTGTTTAGAGGTGTTATTATTATTATTATTACTAATTCAATCTCTATACTAGTTACAGGTCCTTCCAACTTTCTATTTCTTCCTGATTTAGTCTTGATGGGTTGTTTGTTTCTAGAAATATATTCATGTCTTTTAGTTTGTATAGTTTGCTGGCATATAATTGTTTAGAATAGTCTCTTATGATCCTTTATAGTTTGGTGGAATCTGTTGTAATGCTTCCTTTTTCATTTCTGATTTTACTTATTTAAGTCTTCTCTGCTTTTTTCTAAGTTTGTCTAGCTAAGGGTCTGTCAATTTTGTTTATATTTTCACAACACCTATTCTCAGTTTTATGATTTTTTTTCTGTTACTTTTAAATTTTGTATTTCATTCATTTGTCTCTAGACTTTGTTTTCTTCTTTCTGCTAATTTTTGGCTCAGTTTTTTCTTCTTTCTTCAGTTCCTTGAGGTGTAAAATTGGTTTGTTTATTTGAGATCTACCTTATTTTTTAATGTAAGCATTTATCACTATAAAATTCCCACTTGGTTCTATTTATTTTGTGTCCCATAAGTTTTGGTGTGGTGTGTTTTCAGTTTCATTTGTCTTGAGGTATTTTCTAATTTCCTTCTTGATTTCTTCTTCGACCCAATTGTTGTTCAAAAGTGGGTGGTTTAATTTCCATATATTTGTGAATTTTATAAGTTTTCTTCTGCTATAGATTTCTAGTTTTATTCCATTGGGGTCAGAAGAGACACTTAGTAAGATTTCAATCTTAAATTTGTTACATCTTGTTTTGTGACTTAACATGTGATGTATCGTGGAGAAAAAGTCATGTTTGCTTCATAAGAATGTGTATTGTATATTCTGCTGCTGTTGGGTGAAATGTTCTCTATATGTCTGTTAGGTCCATTTGCTGTACAGTGTTATTGAAATCTTTTGTTTCCTTTCTGGTCTTATGCCTGGGTATTCTATCCATTATTGAAAGTGGGGCATTGAAGTCTTCTACTATTATTGTGTTGCTATTTATCCCTTTAGTTCTGTCAATGTTTGCTTTATGCTTTATATGTTTAGTAACTCTGACGCTGGGTACATATATATTTATAATTATTCTATCTCCCTGGTTAATTGACTCTGTTATCATAAATTATCTTTCTTTGTCTCTTGTAACATTTTTTCATATTAGAGAAAGATAAATTAGTCATCTGGATAAATAGAGCCACTTCTACTCTTTTTTGGTGACAATTTATTTGTATGGAATATCTTTTTTTCATTTATTCACTGTAAGACTATATATGTTCTTAATTCTACAGTAAGTTTCTTGTAGACAGCCTAAAGCTAAGTCCTGGATCTTGTTTTGTTATCCACTCAGTCACTCTTTTGATGGGGGATGTTAATCCATTTACATTTTTAAAAGTTACTTACATAAAAAAATTAATATTGCCATTTTGTTCATTGTTTCCTGTTATTTTTGTAGTTCTTTTACCTGCCTTTTCCTCTTTTGTTGTCTTCATTTGTGTTTTGATTTTTCATATAGACTTTGATTCCTTTCTTTTTTTCTTTTGTGTAAATTCTACAAGTTTGTGTGTGTGTGTATGTGTGCCTGTGTGTGGGTGAGCATGGTTACCTTGGTGATTTCATAAAATATCTTATAGAAATAACAATCTATTTTAAGTTGATAACAACTAAAAGTCAATATCATACAAGAACTCTACACTTTAACTTCTCCCCCCTCACTGTATTTTATTGTTATAAAAATTTCCATCTATTCGTATTGTATAACTTTAAACATATTTTTAATTAGAGTTATTTTTAATACTTTGTCTTTTAGCTTTTATATGAGAATTAAAAGTGATTTAGCCACTGCTATTACAATAGTACAGTATTCTGTATTTGTTTACATATTTACCAGTAGCAACAAATTTCATACTTTCTTATGCCATTGTGTTGCTGTTTAGCATCCTTTCAATTCAACTTGAATAACTCCCTTCAGCATTTCTTGTAAGGCAGGTCTAGTGGTGATGAACTTTCTCAGCTTTTGTTTGTCTAGGAAAGTCTTTATCTGTCTTTCATTTTTGAAGGATAGTTTTGGGAACAGTATTCTCAGTTAGCAGTATTTTTATTTTCAGCACTTCAAATATATCATTCCACTCCTTCTGTCTGCAAGGTTTCTGCTGAAAAATATGGGGATTGTCCTATGAAAGTTCTTTTGTATTTGACAAGTTACTTCTTGCTTGCAGCTTTCAATATTTTCTTTGCCTTTAAATTTTGACAATTTGATTATATGGCTCAATATGGACTTTTTTGGGTTCAAATTATTTGGTGCCTTTTGGACTTCTTAAATCTAGATGTCCTTTTTCTTCCCCAAATTTGGGAAGTTTTTAGCCATTATTTATTTGGATAAGCCTTCTATTCCTTTCATCTATTTTCTTCTTCTGAGACTACCATAATGTTTATGTGTCTGCTTGATGGTGTCTCACAGTTCCTTTACATTTTCTTCACTTTTTACATTCTTTTTTTCTTTCTGCTGTTTTGACTGAATTATTTCCAGTGACCTGTTTTTGCATTTGCTGATCCTTTCTTCTGCTGTTGAATCTCTCTAGCAAATTTTTCAGTTCAACTATTGTATTCTTCAGCTCCATGATTGCCATTTGGTATTTTTTAATATTTCTTATCTCTTTATAAAATGTTCACTTTGTTCATGCACTATTGTCTTGATCTCCGTGAACATCTTTATGAGAATTATTTTTAATTCCCTGTCAGGTAAATCATATAATTTCATTTCATATATCATTTTCTGGAGATTCTTCTTATTCCTTTGTTTGGAACACTTTTTCCTGGTTTTTCATTTTTCTTAACTCTCTGTGTTGATGTCTGTATGTTAGACAAAGTCGGCATCTCTTCCAGTCTTCACAGACTGGCGTTATAGAGAAGAAAATTCCACCAAATAACATGGTCAGATTCTGGGGGCCTCCATCAACTCTTTTTCTCCCCAGAAAGAGGTCGGAAGTTGTGGTTTTGTCCATGTTCTCTGTTATGACCCAGAAGGGAAAGCTATGCCATCTACCAACCCAAGCTGCTATCTCCATTGTACCCCACATGGCTAGAATGTGCCAGATCTATTGGTGCTCCAGGGTTGATGAGAAAGATGCTATTTCTTTGGGCAGCCCCAAAGAAGTTGGAATGTGGGATCCATGAATCAACTCTTCTGTCCATGGGGAAAGGGAGAAGCTGAGAGCTGGGATTTTTCATCCACTCACTCTGTATTGAGCAGTGGGGAGAGTCGATGGCATTTACCAGGCCAAGCTACTGCCTCTGTTCTCTTCCAGGTGGCTATACTGTGCCAGACCCATCAGAGCTCCAAGACCGACACGGCAGAGCCACAACTCTAGGGAGTGGCTCATAAAAGTCAGAGTGCTGGATGTGTAAAACAACCCCTGCCTCCACTGAGTAAAGTTAACAGTGAGGGATTCTCTTCTTGATCATATGATGCTGCACTGGGGTCAGGGTCTCTGGTAAGAACATATCCCAAATCTCCCTACTGGCTTCAGTGAGTTGCTATTAGTTCCTTCCAGGACACAAGAGCCTTTCAATTAGTTTCTGGTTTCTCACAAAGGGAATTTGTCTATGAATTATTGCTTAATCTATGTGTTTGTTGCAGGGAAGGAGGATCCAGGTCTTCCTACTCTACCATGTTGACAACATCACTCTCTGAGACATTTATAATGAGCACATACTGCACACTAGGCTCTATAGTCATCCCTTTAGATTTATCATAGCACTTAGTCATCACAACATCACCACAAGATAGGTTTTATTATCACCCAGATCTTACAGACAAAGAAATTGAGGTTTAAGAAAGTTGAATAAATTGTTCACAAAGCTAGTAAGTGCAGGGCAAGAATTATAAACCAGGTCTGTCTAACTCCTAAAGCGTGTCTTAAGCACCATGATATTCTGCCTTTGCACAGAAGATGAGAGGACATACGGAAGAGAGAGGGGAGACAAGCCAACATTTTCCCAGAGGGAAGCAATGCTCTTAGGTAGTGCCAACATCATCAGTCAGTCTAGGACTAATGTCAGTGTTATCTACAGGAGAACAGCATGAACCCCTACACTGTGTTGGTCAATAGTGAGTCATATATAGACACTTATGTATGCCTTGAATTGTGCTATGTGCTGGAAGGAACAAAATCAGTAAGACATGGTACCTGCCCTGGAGAACGCCTTAATGTGAAAATAAGATAAAGATATGTTTCAAATTCTCAGGAAACACTGGACATAGTCATTTGGTCCAGTCTGGAGTCTAACAAGGCTTCCCAAAGAAGCTAATGCCTAGAAGTTAGGTATCAGAAGAAAAGTAAGAAAGGGTTTCCAGGCTAAAGAAACAGGATGTGCAAAATCTCAAAGGCTTGAAATCATATGGTGGGTACAAAAACCTAAAAATACTTGAGTACTACTCAAGAGCTTAAAGTGGAAATTACAGAGTGGGCAGATGAATACAGTGACCATATGCCCAGGTTTTCCTGGGATGGTACAGTTTTATACACATTGTACCAGCTAAGTTATCAATTACACCCACACTTCACACCAAAAAATATTCTGTTTTGGGTGAAAAATTATATGGCCATCTTATAATCACCCTATAGATGAGGCTACCCAGTGAAATAGAGGCCAAATCACAGAGTCATTTACATCATGCTAAGAAATTGACTTAGGGGGTACATGTGCGGGTTTGTTACATGGGTATGTTGTGTGATATTTACACACATGTTTACTTATCTGGACATAACCTCATCATGAGTCAAGGAGTATACTGAATATGTGTAGCTTTCACACCATTATAAAGTCAAAAGTCAAAACATCAAAAGTTGGGGACCATTTGCACTAGGTTTACCACTGGTAAAAGGGAGGTGGCTTTAGGTAATAAACTTTTAAAAATTAATGATTTTATATGTATTTTAATGTATGTTGGGGGAGAGACATAGCTAGCACATTCAACGCATGACTTCATGAATATTATTGCCCTGGATAAACTAAAATATGTATTGCTCTGGTGATGCATCCTACCTAAACCCATGAATTTTAAACCCAGTGCTCTTGCATGAATGTTTCAAACTTTGAACAACTGAAACTTCTCTTACAACTTTGGAAGGTTGAAAAAGTATATGATATGTGTTGGTCATATGGATTCTCTTATATTGAATAACTGTGGGTATCAATGTATTCTTTCCAGCAATATGCTGAATATCACTTTCAGTGGTATAAAACTATGGCATCAATATCAAAGAACTATGAAAATGGCTGAAATCTAAGATGCATTATGGGAGACTGGAGGGGGGGGACTGTCAAAGGGCTCTAGGCCAGGGATTTCCGTGGGAATCTAACCAGTTTGATCTCCTGCTTAAAGCTCTACACTCTGGTTCCGGGTTGGACTTAAGTAATTTTGAAAGAAGAAAATCTAAGAAGGAAATGATTTAGTAATTCAGTTAAAAGGTGGTAAAGATTAAACTGAAAAAATGAGGGTGAGCTGGAGGGAATAGAAATTTTTGAGATGTACTTAAAAGCTAAAATCAACGGGTTTGAGCAGAGGTGGGAAAGAAAAAGTAAATAGTCAAGTTTGAGCCCTAGGTCCCTGTCTCAAGCAACTTGATAGAGAATGGTTCCACCAACCAAGCTTGTACTGTAGTCCAGGACTATAGAAGAAGCATGTTTAAAGCGAAAGACAACAAATTCACTAGCTCTCTAGCCACAGTGTAACCACATAGAAATGGGAGGGAGATTAGTTTTCCAGAAAAGAGCATCATATTTAGATTTAGAATAACTTGGCTGAAATTTTAGTTTTGTTAGTTGCTTTTTCTGGGAAATGTGTATAATATATTAGAAGGTTGTTGTAAAAATTAAATGAGAGGCTATGTGTGAAAGCACTTTGTAAATTGTAAAGTGTCAGTTGTTATTTTGAAGTAAATAAGCAGAAGTGATAATGAATTCTAAGAGTTTGGAGATTATAAGGCTCAAAGGCACACTTAAGGAGGCAGACCACATGGTCTATTCTTAGCATACTGTACTTAAACTACCTCCCACAGATAAGAATTTATTTTGTTTTTTAAAACTCCTAGAGTAAGTAACCTTATTAACCCATTTTAGAATTTTTAAACGCTCACTATTTAACAGTACTTAACCTAATTTTATTATGCTCCAACTCCTTTTGTGCTATATCCATGGTTCCCTTACATTCTTGAAAACCCTTCATGAGAGCTTTCAATCTTTTCTTTAGTAGGCTAAATGATACTTTATCTTTTAAACTATCTATAAGCTATTGCATGCATGTGTTTCTCAGAATGGCCAGATTAAAGTAATAACAACTTCTCATCTCCTTAAATCCTTTTTTGAAAAAAGCAGGCTGTAAATAATGAAAGCTTATTACATACTGCTTTTTTCAAACCTGAACATCAAGCTTTGCCAGTTGTAATTTATATGAGCTTAGATCGGTGACCAGACATCCAAGCTTTAGTTTCTTTATCAGAAGTTAATTCAGTGATGGCAGTTCTCTACTAGAGACGAAGGGTGGGACTAGAGTAATAATGGAGTACTAAAGAGAAATTATGAGGACTAGAAAGTCAAGAAGGGCTGTAGAACTGAAAGCACTTTGCAAACTGTAAATACCTACACTATGCAAAAACTGTTTATCACGCATATCTTATTTGACCTTCTTTATAGCCCCATGAGGCATTGGCATGTAATGTCACCATTTCAGAGTTGGGGAAAAGCAGATATGAAAAGGTCAAGCCATGTGCTCAAGATCTTGAAGCCAATCAGTGATGATGCCAAATCCCAGATCTACTGACTTTGACTGCATTCACTCATCATTAAACGTGTTCTTCTCACGTAATCCCAGCACTTTGGGAGGCTGAGGCAGGCGGATCACAAGGTCAGGAGATCAAGACCATCCTGGCCAACGTGGTGAAGCCCTGTCTCTACCAAAAATACAAAAATTAGCTGGGCGTGGTGGCACATGCTTGTAATCCCAGCTACTTGGGAGGCTGAGGCAGAAGAATTGCTTGAACCTGGGAGGTGGAGGTTGCAGTGAGCTGAGATCACACCACTGCACTCCAGCCTGGTGACAGAGCAAGATTCTGTCTCAAAAAAACCAAAACAAAAACGTGTTCTTTTGAGCTCTTAGTATATGTGACGTATTAGGTGCTTGGGAAAAAAGAAAACTACAGACCCTACTCTTCCTCACTGACTCCCCTACCATTCACCAGAGCTCACGGTCTAGTAGGGAAGAAAAATAGATAAGGCCCTTGAGATCTACGTCTAACATGCACGCCATCTCTGTGCAAGGAAAAATTTGATAGAATCTGGTTAGCTGTTTTCTTTATGTTACAGAAGCTTGAAATAACTTCTATGATGAATCATTTGGAGTATGAATTTGGGAAAAATATTTATTCCATATGTTATAGCATGAGGAAAATATAAGCTGCCTAACCAATAACGTTGCCAATAAGATATTATCTATATTTTTCACCAATAGGGTCCTGGATTTGTCTGAAACAGCAAGAAAAAGAATTCGCAACCTTTACAACCTACTTTGCTAAGTGTGGCCATTTGCTCCTGTTCTGATCAAAGAAATGGAAGTAGAAATTGACTCAGTTAAGACTTTAGGAAAAGTATTGCCTTCCTGATAAAAAAGGACAGACTCAGCCAGCTTATCTCTTTTGCTTTTTATCTTCCCTCTTCCCACACTCTCTGCTGTTTTTTCTTGGAATTGGATGTGATGCTCAAAGGGAAAATCAATAAAAGCCATCTTGGAAGAAAGCCGTAAGGAAGAAAGTCAAGCAGTAAGGGAGTCAAAGCAGAAAGGTAGGTAGAGCCTGGGTTCTAGACAACATCATGGAGCTACCCTAAAGAACTAGAATTTGTACCTCCATACTTGAGTACATAAGAAAAATAACACCCTACTCTATTAAACCACTGAGGTCAAATTTCCATTACATGTAGTCTAACAGAATTACCAATATAAATGCAGCCCATATTTTATTAGCAATGAGGAATACCAGCTAGCACTCTCTGACATAAAAGGACATTGACAAATGTCACAGAGCTACCTGAACTTTGGTTTTGTTTCTGTACTCCACCAGCAATTTGGAAGTAATAAATGAGAATAATCTATAACAGTGAGGGTTCTTAATTGAGATCTCTAAAATTTCTTTTAATATGGTTGCTAGATCACAATTTTTGGAGTAGTACAGATATCCCTAGGGTGATTGGACGGTGTCTGGTCAGAACTGTTTTCTGTGTGCCTTTACCCTATTTGTTTGATACTCCACTGCCATGACACAAAGAGACAGATGTATATGAGATATCTGAGACACAGTATCTTAGAACAGATGCTTGTATAGTCTGATGATGGAGATGCAAAATAGATTATCTTCAAGATTAGTCTATTTACGTGGAGTTATAGATTCACACCATCTGGATACAAACACAAGCAAGCATTAATGTCTTGGTCCTGCTGAAGTCTAGTGGAAAAGAGAATGGAGGATCCCTGGCAAAGAAGAGAGGAAGTCTTCAAATCTCAAACCACTCCAGGCAGAGTGTGGTGCAATTGTTCCGATAGCCACAGATCCTGTGAGATCTGGATCACTTTATCAGTGGGTCCCAACTGGTACAAGAGCAGCAGCGTGGGTTAGCTGAGTGCCCCACTGCCTCAGGCTGTGCTGGAGAGCTAGCCATAGTACCATCCTCTAATAAGGCCGGAGGAGATAGTCCTGACCCGTGTCAGAAGTATCAGGGCAAGCAGAGATTGGGCTTCTAGCTTCACCAATGGTAATTAACTGTGTACATGTTGTACCGACAAGTATCAAAAGTGGCTAGGCATTCAAGAGCAGGAGACCTCAGACTAAAGTAACTCATTCTCCAATCTTTTAAAAATGTATACCTAAGAGCCAACACACATACATTGCTTTTGAAAAAAACTGATACGTTAAGCTCTGGTTGCATGGTTGCAACCACTGGTTTTATACCCAAGCCCTAAAAGCTTTTTTTTTTTTTTTTAAACTATTTCAGGGTCAATCTGAAGAGTAATGAGAGGGAGATAAAAAGCATGGGAAGAGGATCTCTGTGCCTTCTTCCCAAGACAGCATCCAATAAAAATGCTGAAGAAACCATTTGCAGATTTCCAATAAGATAAGAAATCCTTCCTTCAAATGCAAAGAAAAAATCTTTTTATTCATTCAACAAATATTTATTGAATGCTGATTCCATCAGGCTTGGTGCCTTTAATTATATAATTTTTCATTGTGCATGTATGAGTTTACACCATACAGGTTACACGTGGCAAGCTTTTACCCTGGCCTGACTTTCCAGCCAGCCAACATGTTTCTCCACTCCTTCTCTCTCCCCATATACTTGTCTTTCCTTTTCTCCTACTCTCCTTTCATCCAACTGCTGCCAAATATCTTCCAAATGGAGAAGGACTACAAACTAATTTTACTATTAGCTTAAGCAAAGCAAATAAGATGTAAATCCTCTGCCAAAGAAGTCAAAGAGTGCATTCCAAAGTCCCATTTTTATAAGCAATTTTTAAATAATCTTTGATTCATGACACTGTTCTTCTTCCATTAACTGAGAGTTAATTATGTGACCTCTTCTTTTTACCACCTGAGATTCTAGAATTAAATTCAGCATGCTAAGAGTTCCTGTTACTTTCTGCTGGGGTGAACAGCCACCATTATTATACTAAAAAACACAGAAAGTCAGCTCAGTTCATTAGCACCTCTACCCAATCCCACCCGCAGTTTGCTTGGTGCTTGTACATGACCTTTGAGAGTTCCCATGGCACAGGCAACTTTCTGGATCACTAAGTCCATATGTCAGCACAAAATTTCATGAAAACCACAGGTGAAAACATGGTGAAGTAGCTCTGAAAATAATATTGTAAGGATCCAAATTGATATCCAGAGATAGAGCATCTCATAACCCAAAACTTGTGCCAGGAAATTCTTCTAGTCCATTTAACCTTTGCTGCCTCTTCAAGTCTCTCCCTCTCATTGAGATGTACCTGCTTGGTTGTCTAGAATTAACTTTCCTAGGCATTTGTTTTCACAAACCTTTAATTCGTATCTTTTTTTCCTCTTCTTCTCTTTCTCCTCTTCTTCCTCTTCCTTATTTCTGTTTCCTTGTTTTATTCTTCTGATTTCCAATTATTTTTAAAATCCCATGCCTTTCTTTTCTCCAAATGACATTTGCTAATGCTGTCAAATGAAGTCCAAAACTAAATTTAATTTTCTGATTGCCACTAGAGATGTTATGCACACAATGCTGCCAGAGTGTCCTTCCAACATGTAAATAAGATCATATTACTCTGCTGCACAAGATTCTTCAACTATCCTTATTAGGATCTCAAAGTTAAATCAAGCTTCTTTACCAAGGCCTTCATGTATTCATTTGATCAAATGAATGTATATTTACTGAGAGACTATTATGCATGATTCTAACCCATACAAATATAATATTAAACAAAATGTCATGCTTGCTTTGGCAGCACATATACTAAACTGGAATGATTCAGAGAAGATTAGCATGGCCCTTGCACGTGGATGACACGCAAATCCATGAAGTGTTCCATTAAATCAAAATGCCTTATATCCTCATGGAATTTACATTCTAGTAAGGGGAGGCAGGGGAGAGACAGAGAATATAATTTTTGGTATAAAATATGAAGAAAATAAAAAGGTTATAAGGGGAAAGAGTGACTAAAGGAGGGACCTCTTTAGCTAGGATGGTTAGGGAAGGCCTCTCTGAGGCAGTGACAGTTGACCTGAGACCTGAATAACAAGAATAATAAACTCTTAAGATTACATTGTTAGTTAACTGTGAAATTCAGTTATATAAATGAATTTTTCCCTTATAATATGAATTTTATTTTGTAAGAAATATTTTGAATAGCAATCTAACTTTGTCTATTTTTATATACTGCTTCCTTGCAGACTAAATCTTTGTATTTGTGTGTGTCCCGTAAGTTAATAGAATTTTACAGTCCAAGAGAGCAAACTCCCTTCCTTCTAGTCAGTCCTGCTGCTACTCAAAATATGGGTCTTATGGGGCTTGTGACTCCTAAGTATTGTGAGACCTTGGGCAAATGGGTTTCCTTTTCAGGCAGAAAATGAGAACAGCTACTATCTAAGACCCCTTCCAAGTCTAAAATATCTAAAATGGCATGATTTCACTTTGAGTCATATGTTTATGATCTACAAAAAACTAGCACCTAAATTGACAAAAATCTATTCATCTATGAAACAATGTTTTAATGGCATAGAAGGTAATTAACAATGATTGATGTATTTACTAAGTTTTAAAAATTAATTTGTCAGTTAACCTCTTCTAGATCTATTATGTATGCTAAGAGGTTTAATTCTTGAATGTTAGTGTTTTGGCTTCTTGTAAATTCCAATGGCTGTAGTTTTAGAAAACCTAATTAATGGCCTTATCTTTTCAGTTGCAAATAGGGTAAACAAAAGGAAAATTGGACAATAATAGGTAACACTGATTGAGGTCTTATTACGAACCATGCTCTGTTCTAAGTCTCCTTATGTGAAAATTAACTTACTCCTCACAGCACTGAGATAGGTCATTATACTCTTTTCACAGATCAAGACATCAAGGGGTGATTAACAATTGAAAACTATTCAATGGTAAAGCTGGAATTTGATCACTAGCAGTCTGATGTTAGGGGCTATATTTTAATTACTACACTATACTATACTCTTAAACACTATACTGAAGACCCTAGTTAGATAAAGGCAAATTTGCACTTAACAATAGGGCTGTGAGAGACAGAGAAATTACAAAAGTTCTTACAGTTTTATAAAGATAAATTTATATCTCCACCAAAAGAAATAGCAATCACTGTAGTGGACAAATATTATATAATGCCCTTTGCTAAGTCATAATATACAGGTAAGAGGAAGAGTGGAAGTGAAATTCACATACTCCTTTAGACCTCTGTGCAGGCAAGGGATCAAGACCACAACTAAAACTGAGAAGAAAGTACATGCTAATACCAGTAATTAACTTCTTGAATTAGCATGAGTTATATCTATGGTCAACATGAATTGCATTTTTTCCCCATTTACCACCTATCTTAGGTTATATCTAGCCATAGATACAACTCAAGCTAATTCATGAGGTTTATCTCACAAGTTATATCTATGGTCAGTTTCAGGTTTCTTGATTATAACTTAATAGAGATATGATCACTAGGGTCCTGCCAAATAGCAGTGAAATATGACTGCAGGAACCATATTACACACATGTCCAATAAGCATTATGTAAAATTAGGCCAGTGGGCATGTATGTTTAAGAAATAGATGCAAACTAAACACAGGGTTTGTTTGTTTGTTTTGCATGTACATAAAAGAAAAGAGATTCACAGAAATAAGTCAGCGTATTGCTGGTTCTAGGGACTACTTTTTTCTTTCTTTCTTTCTTTTTTAACAAGGAAAGAAGTTCTGTCCATTTGGCTGAAAAGAGGAATCACATTGGGTCCACTGTCATAACTCACCAGAAGACCCAATAGGCACTGTGATGCAAAACTATTATTGTTCAGTGAATGGACTCTGATGGGGGATTCTTAGAGGAGGGATTGCCACCATCACTCTGGCTATTACTGACCAGTCTCCTAGACCTAACAGACAAAGCCTCAGAAGGAACATGATACTGCCTAAGTCTTGATTGTGAGAGGACACCTGTTCTTTCCAGGGTTTTTCAGAGTTGCACAGTCCACTACCAGGGA
This sequence comes from Pan troglodytes, assembly GCF_028858775.2. NCBI lineage: Eukaryota > Metazoa > Chordata > Mammalia > Primates > Hominidae > Pan > Pan troglodytes. Next base: position 154,265,908 of record NC_072398.2, on the reverse strand, counting down.
TTGGTTTAGCCCAAGCAGCTATAAAGGTATATTTACCTCCTGCTCGAGTCAATTTCATATGTAACCTTTACCACGTGCAAGGCATTTGAAATGAGGCATTAGCAGAGGATAGAAATGAATAAAATACAGTCTCTGCACTCAAAAATCTGCTTTTTAACAAAATATGTAACTATAATACAAGGCAAAGTGAAATTCATTCTAATGACATTCTCGGAGAGGAGCTATAGGAGGACAGAGATTTGAGATCCTTAAAATTTAGTGTATCACATGGAATTAGGATGGACCACTCAGTTGCAAGCAAAAGACAACATCTCTAGCTAATGTGAGCAGAGAATAGTTTTAATAAAAGGGTATTGGGTATCTTACAAAAGCTCTAGAAGGGCCAGGTATGGAAGCTTGGCAAACAAAAGCAGTGTCCAAAATCACATACAGCAGAGCTGGTCTGATGAAGACACAACTGCAGCAAGAGCTGGACACAAAGTCCACAATGTGTACTTCCAACTCATGGGCAGTAGGCACATATTCGGTCCCCAGAGCCACTTTCTACTGCCTCAGAAAACTCAGTGTTGCTGCTGCCATTCTCACCAGAACAGAGTCCATGCGGTCCTTCCTTTTCCATGTTATCAGCATCCAGCTTTGAGCATGGAGTGGCTATCCCTCATTGCCAAGGTCTGGGTCACGTGCCCACTCCTAAGCTCCCAGGGTCTAGGCGAACAATTGTGATGTTTTCAGCTTCTCTAGTAGGAGCCAGCTCTTTATAATGTAATGGAGGGTGGGGGACTCACAAACATATGAAGAATGCTCAAATGCTGGGAGACCAAAATTCATTGCAACCATCCATTCCATGAAGGAAGCCACACCAAACACTCAGCTTAAGGTCAGAAGATCTGTAGTCAGCCCATTTTGGCTTTCATGTCTTCTTTCCTTTGTTCAGTGAGATAATGCTTTTTATCTCTCATTACCATCCTCTATTTCTTTTTGTCTTAGAGCATTTTACAGTTTCCTTGTTGAGATAATCTCAGCTGGGACTCCTAAGATTAATTTAATCATGGTATTTTCATTTGGGCCCAGGATTATAAACAAGGCAATATTGAAGGGCCAAATGTTTAATTAAAGGAAAAAATGATAATTCTTTGAAATTAGAAGATGATGTAGAAGAAAAATAGGTACTATGGCATATATTTTCAAAGAGACAATTGGCAATAATTGATGGAGGTGGATCATTCATCTCACAACCAAGGTAAGTTTGACACTACAGAACTAGAGGTGACACAATCAGCTATTTGTTTCCAGACAATAAGCAACATGCAATACAATAAAGTTAATGATGCAGAATGATTTTAGCAATGGAAAAATGCAATAAAGAGGAAAACCTCACCCAAGCATTTAACAGGATAATATGGAACAGGTTTCTCTAAGAGGCTCTGATTCACTAATAGACACTCCCTTGATTTCCTCTAATTATTAAGTGAAAAACTTTTACTAACTAAAAAGAATTTTAAATCAAATAATCATACAGCACAAAAATAGAAGATTTAAGTCATTCCCTCTGAATTTCAGGCTCATGTATACAAATGTCTACTAGAAGTTCTACTTAGACACTCTTAAGTATATCCCCCTAACTGAACTCATTATCTTTTTGCCAATTCCTGTTCCCTTTCTAGAATTTCCTATTTAGTGAATGATGCCCCGATATACCCAGGCAACCAACCAGGTACTAGAAAGTTGCCAGCGAGTCTTCCCTTGCCTAACGTCCTCCATCTAATCTATCCCAAAATTCCTCAAATTTTATATTCTAAATATGTTCACAGTCTCCCTGCTTCTCTTTGTCCTCATCATCACATCAACATACCCCAGCTGAAATGACAGCATCTTGCACAGGAATTATGGCCATGTGCTCACACCTGCCTTTCCAGTGGGCCTGGAAACCAGGGACCAGAGAACCATCCCCACACTGCAGTCAGAAAGAAAGCTGCTGAAATACAGTGCACTTCATAGCTCCTCCTTGGGTGGATTTTTCTTTCTTTCTTTCTTTCTTTCTTTCTTTCTTTTCTTTCTTTCTTTCTTTCTTTCTTTCTTTCTCTCTCTTTTTTTAATTCAGATGAATCTGTTTTCGAATTCTGACTTTTCCACTTATTAGTGAGATGGTCTTGGGCGAGTTACTCAACCTCTAAGCCTCAGCATCTACATTTTAAAAATGAAAAATAATGCTTTTTAAAATGGAGATTAGTCTAAGGATTAAATGAGAAAATGTATGGAAAATTCCTAGCACAGTAGCCAGCATAAAGTAAATCTTTCAGTGAAATTTTTCATAATCACTATCAGGAATTAAAGTCTTTTTGATGTGGGTTCCCGATCAGAGGAGAATTCTAATACAAAGCAGATTTCTTTGCTAAAATAAAGAAGCAGAAAGGACCATGGATAAAGAGTTATTTGCATGCCATAAGAAGCACCATGTAACTTATGACACCCTTGGAATCTCCTAAGGGAAAAGGCAAAAAGGAGGTTGTTTACTTCTCAGTGGGAATAGTGTTCAAATGCAAAAAAGAATTCCACTGAGACGCATGAGAAGTGACAGAAGAAACAGCTGCTGTGCCATTAAATGTTTTACAGGTATTTATTCATTTATGTATTCATCAAACATTTATTAAGCACCTACCATGTGCTCTATGCTTCTCACTGGAAATACCAACAATAGAATTCAAAGTATGCTTTTAGAAAAATTCACAGAGAAAACCATAATTTCACGTGCTTTATATGATAATACAAATACACTCCACGTCCTTTGAGATCTACAAGACAAACATAGAGAGGGGAAGGAATTGAAGGCAGTGACCAGAGTAGAAGGAAAAGGAAGGGAGAAGGAAGGGAGAAGGAAGGTCAACTGAGTCAAAGAGTAGCACCTTGACAAACTCAGATATTGGAGTTCTGGTTGACAAGTCAGCAATGAGTCCAAGGTGAGTCTTTCGATGTCGTTGAAACATGCATCTGGTTGTGGCAGGCCCTTGCTTTGTAGTGGGACACCAACCTGGGGCAATAACATAATAAGTTTAGTACTACTGGCTCTGGAGCCCAGTTTCATCTGAGTGCCTCTAGATCATGCATTTCTCCATATCCAAGCTTAGTTCATTCAAAAGACCAATATCTCTGTAGCTCCTTTACCACTAAGACACACAAGAGGGATTAAATCAGCCCTTCTTCAGGGCCACTCGGTGTGTCTGCTTCTACCTGACCAAACTCTCATTTCTGATATCTCTCTCTCTGTCCCTCCCTCCCTCTCCCTCTCTCTATCTCTATTTCTATCTTTATGTATTTCTGCCTCTCTCACTCCCCTTCCCCTACCCTCTCTTCTACACATCACCCCTTCATATCTCCATTTAGTCACCCAACTCCCCCTCATAATATTTCCTCCAGTATCTTCTTGCCTCAGTTACTCATGGCATTCTCTTCAGCCTGGTTATTGAGAGCCCCAGAGAAAGAAAAAGGAAATATAGCCCCCCAGTTCCAATCTCATCTCCTTCTCGGTGAAAACTGTGGTTCCCCTAACTTCTTTACTAATACTGAAGTCACATTACCTGAATTTTAATTCCAGACCTACCTCTACCTGTAAAACCTTCAGAAAGCTATTTAACCTCTGTGCCTCAGTTTCTTCATCTGTAAAATGGGGATAATCACAGTATCTTCTAATGCTGTTTAATGATTAAATGAATTAATACATATAAAGTCTTAGAATACCTATTATATTTTGAGTGGTAAGTGTTATTATCTCCTATGAAGAAGAACACTTTAAAAATACTCATTATATTCATTAACATTCCTCAGGAAAAAAATCCATATCTTTGGAGGAAATAACATTTTGCCAGTAGACCCAGTGTTAGATTAACTCTTTAGGTTAACTATCTCACCCCACCCCCTGCTTGTACTGAGAAACACTTGACTGCTCCTGCTTGACATGAGCCTCGCTGAGGTATAAGGCATGCCAACACCTTGGTATTCTCCTTGCTGTCAAGACAGAAAGGCACCAGCTTTGATGCTGCAGCTCACATTAAATCCTTTGTTCTCTCAGAGCTGATTCAAAAGGTCTTAAGAACACCATGAGGGTTCATCGATCATACTAGTGTGTTTGGATTTTAATTTCCAGGCAGTGGGGATGCACCAAGATTCTTGAAGGAGGAAAATGCTGATCAAATTTCCATTTTAGAAAAAGAAATCTGGCAGCAATTTATGTAGCTGTATTGAATTGGAGGTAAGAGAAGCTGGAGGCAGGGAAACCATGCAGTGTGCTGGTAGGAGTGGATATAGCTCAGTGGTAAGCGTCTGACAGCACACTGAAGGCACAGTTGAAATAGTCTAGGTGTGAGATGCTGAGGCCTGGCCTCAAGCATGGCAAAAAGAAAAATGGATTTCTTCTGAAGGAGACATGCTAGAATTTAGATATGCAGAAAAAGAACAGGTAGGTAGTGATACATGCTCTAAGAAAAACCTAAAGCAGGTAAGAGGATCAAAAGTGATGGCAAAGAGATGGGCAAAGCGGGTGCACTTTAGATAACAGTGTTCAGGGATGGCTTTGCTAAGAAGTGACACACTCAGATATCAGAATGAAGACAGAGAGAGCCATGCAAATGTCTGGAGAATCGTAATCTAGGGGCAAAGGCACCAACACATGCCAAGGCTGTGAGATAGACTGCTGTTTGCAGGACAGTAGTATGCCACTGTAGCTGTGATGTGGAAGCAGGGGGAATGTAACAGGAAATGAGGCAAGAGATTTGGCCCCAGGCCAACCCATGCAGGATCTCGCTGAGAGGTCAAGTGTAATGACTGAGAAGATGCTATTGGATTTAACAATTAACAGGACATTGATGACCACCACAAGAGTAATTCAGTCAAGTGTTGTGGAAGGAAGCCAAATAGACTGCAGGAGTTGAGAAGTGGATTGCACAAGAGAAAGGAGAGATGGCTAGTACAAATTCTCCTTCCAGATATGTGCCAATGAAGGAAAGGAGAAAAGGCAGGTGCTCGATCAGATTGCAGGGTTGAGAGAGGATAGGTAAACTCCTGTGCTAAGAGTGTGACAATTGGATACATGTGGGAGCCTAGGAAGGGTGGAGAAAAGATACAAGGAGAACAAGTGGCCTGGAACCAGGAAAGGGGTTGGGAGAGTGGCGGCCCACACCTAAGACATGTACAAAGACAGAAAGCCTGCAAGACAGCTTGAGAGGCTCTGCATCCAGTGAGGGTCAGTGCAGGACCCTGGGGAGCACAGGGAGGTGGGTCAGGCCAGAGAGGACACCAGAAGGCAAATGGGAAGAGACAAGAGAGAAATAAGAATCATTGAGGAAGCTGATGGCCACACACGCGTGTCAACCCCTAGTGAAAGGAAATTGGTGATTAAGAGGAAAATCCACACTGTACAATCTCTATGCATTTAACATTGCATATTCACAGCTAATTCAATTCATATACAAGTTGTCTATATCCAACTATTTCCTTTGTGTCTGAAGTTCTGGTAAAGCATCTGCCATGTATGCTTGACTGACAAATATTTAAAATGGAACGTATTTCAATTTCAGTTATCAGGACGCTATAGAGTAGTGACTAAGAACATTGTCTCTGGCACCAGACTGCTTGGGTTTGAACCCCTCCTCTGACAGTTACCAGCTCTGTGATCTTAAACAAGTTATTTAACCTCTATGCCTCATTTTTCTCAACCATAAAATGGAAATAATACTCATACGTACCCTCACAGAGTTATTACGAATATTTATAAATCACTTAGAACAGGGTCTGTAAATGAACACTATATAAATATTTATTAAAAAATAAAATTAGTGGTCAGGGAAGGTGGGTTACACCCGTAATCCCAGCATTTTGGGAGGCCAATCCAGGTGGATCACTTGAGCCCAGGAATTCAAGACCAGCCTGAGCAACATGGCAAATCCTGTCTCTACAAAAATATAAAAATTAGCCTGGTGTTCTGGCATGTGCCTGTAGTCTCAGCTGCTTAGGAGGCTGAGGTAGGAGGATTGCTTGAGCCTGGGGAGACAGAGGTTGCAGTGAGCTGAGATGGCACCCCTGCACTCCAGCCTGGGTGACAGAGAGAAACTCTTTCTCAATGCAAAAGTAAATAAATAAATAATATAAAATTAGCTTTTGAGCAACACTACTGCTAATCATTACACATAAATCAGCCTAATCCTCACACAAAAAAAAACTATAAGATGGGCTATTGTTCTTATTTTACAAATGAGATAGGATAGCTAAGTGACTCCTGTCATCTGAATGTCTGTGTCCTCCCAAAATCCATGTGTTGAAACCTAATCCCCATTAGGTTTTAAGAGATTAGGCCTTTTAGAGTTGATTGAGTCATGGAGGTAAAGCCCTCATAAATGGGATTGGTGCCCTTAGAAAAGACCCTGGAGGGCTGCCTTGCCCTTTCTACCATGTAGCAACACAGTAAGAAGGCACTATCTGTGAAGAACAAGCCCTCATCAGACACTGAATCTGATGGGGCATTGATCTTGAACTTCCCAGCCTCCAGAACCATAAGAAATAAATGTCTGTTGGTTATAAGCCACCCAATTTATGGTATTTTGTTATAGCATCCTAAATGAACTACAAAAGTGACTTCTCCAAGATCACACAGCAAGGAAGAATAAGAACTGGAATTTGAACTCTGTTTACCTGACCCTAAAGCATGTGCTCCTTTCACTAAATTGCTGCAAAAGTTTTCCCTTGCAAAGGTTACATTTATGTGACAATTTCCAGGTATAGAATATCACTTATGTACTTAATGCTATGCTTTTTTGAGTGGTTTGTGTGGTGTGCTTTCATATACATCCCCGGCAATGGAATCCAAATCAACTCATACCACATGCAAGCATGCATGCACACACACACACACACACACATACAAACATACACACTCCAAGCTGAACACTGAATCACACCCCAAGTTTTGAGGTTAAGTTTAAAGTATATTTATTTTGGTTTGGTTGTTTTAAACCTTTAATGGCATTTGATACATTAACTTTCTGCCACCCTGAAGTATTTTGAAAATGTCAACTGAAATGATTGATTTGCACTCACCTTTTAGAAGATTGCTCAAGCCCTACCACAAAACGTAGATGGCTTATTAAACAAAAATGAGCTATTTCCTTTATCTGTCTTAGGATTTCCTCCCATAAACAGCACAGGACATTTACATTCTGGATCCCTTGCTGGGGTGCAGCCTGCAGCTGCAGTCTAGGGCTTCCTAAATTCCAGTCCAGACTGCTCTGTGATGATGGTATCACAGATCTGCAGCAAAATGAGAAAAAATAAAAATAAAAATATCCACATGCACTCACCCCAGAAACATCTGAGTATGTTTGCTGAGGTTTCTTTTTTGGAAAGAATCATCTTATTAGAGATGCAAGATCATATGATGGTCAAGATCACAAAATCATATATTCCAGAGCCTATCTTGTGGATTCAACTCCCAGCCTTACCATCTATCAGCAGATGACCCTAGTCAGCTTCTCAACTCAGTGCCCAATTTCCTCTCGTATAAAATTAAGGTGTTAGTTTCAACCTTTTAGTCTGTTTGTGAGGATTAATAGAGCTTATGCGTATAAAGCATTTGGAACATGCCTGGCACATAACACTCAAAACACATAATCCATTGGTATCATTATGACATGTTGTTCTTTCTACCTTTTTGGTTTTAGAAATATCCTTTACTTTTATATATAATATCACTAATTCATGGTTGTTATAGAGGTTGATTTTGTTTTTTGGTATGTTTAGTTGTTGATTGTTTTAATATTCTTACTTGGTACAATTAAAAGGTTTAAACAATGTCACTAGCACATGGTGGTTGTTGATTCTTGTTCATTTTGTCAATTGTTGTTTTAATATACTTATTTGACAAAAGAAAAAGTTTGCAAACCTATGTCACCTTCAAATTATTTTTTAATATTTACTAGCCTATGAATCCCTTAAATTTGGGCATCAGTATTCATCCTTAGAAATTCTCTCAATAAAATAGCTGCCTTACTAGTTCATGTGCAGTCATGAATTGTACCCAATTTTAATCCATCCATTTTAATCCAACCAAGTGGGATAAAAGAATACAATACAGACAGGCTAGTGTAACTCCTGGAACACTTTCATCAACCTATCTAATTAAAGCCTGCAGCAGTTATTCAGGCAAGGCAGAAAGATCGTATCGGCTTAAGTAATGAAACTAGGTTTATAATTTGAACATTTGAGGATGGAAGAAGGCAGTCTGTTCATTTGCTTTACACAATATCTCATGTAGTTGGCCCAATATTTTTCTTTTAAATGTGAGATAACATCAATGTAGTCAGAATTTACTCTGCCTGCAAATATACAGAAGATCCTAAATTGAGCCTAAAACTTCTTAAAATCTCAGACTTCTGCAAATGTATTCTCAGACCATTATATCTGTTATTATGGTAAGCCTGTTAAGAAGCATTTCTCAAAGTTCCTCAAAACAGTATTCCATTACGTAATGCATTAGTTCCCAGGGCTGCCTGCCATAACAAAGTACCACAAACTGAGTGGCTCAAACAACAGATATTTATTGGGTCACAGTTCTGGAGGCTAGAAGTCTAAGGTCAGCGTGTCATTACAGCCATGCTCCCTCTGAAGGGTCTGTTCAGTCCTCTCTGGCAGCTTCCAGGAGTTTCTTGGCCTGTGGAAGCATAACTCCAATCTCCATATGGCATTCTTCTTCTGTGTGCATTTGTCTCTGTGTCCAAATTTTCCCCTTCTCTAAGGATACCAGTCATCTGGATTAGGGGTTCAGCCCACTCTGGTATGACCTCATCTAGACTATCTACATCTGCAATGATCCTATTTTTTAAAAAGGTCACATTATGAGGTACTGGGGATTAAGTCTTCAGTATATGAATTTTAGGAGACACAATCCAACCCATAACAAAAATTATTTCAAATTTTTGAAAGAATTTTTTAAAAAATATTTTCAAAAATTCGAAAGAATAGAAAAAAAGGATTCGAAGGCCAAAAAGTTGGCAAAATTTTGCCGATTCTATTCACTATCCACATCGAAAAGGCACATCAGCATCTTAAAAATTTTGAGCCACTTACAATACTGATACTTTATACAATTAGAGAACCCAATGTTTCTCAAGTTTAGGTGACCGGAGAATCTATTTCCATAAGTGACACTTATTTACGTCCCTCTAGTGTTCCATGAAATAACCCTCAGAAAATGCAAACAGATTTCAAACAGCCCTATCAGAGAGCAGCCCAAGACTTAAACCCTGATCATTGTCTGTAACAACAGTGAAAATAAATTTCAGGCAAGCCAGCAAGCCTATGACAGCCCATAACCCTGTCACCTCTTCTTGCCTCTTTGGAAGAAGAGTGGGAGTGTTACAAAGTCCTGAATAGAAGCTCTTCACTGCAATTATAACAGACTCAAAATCAAGTGGCAAAAAGGAACGCCATCATTAAGCGAGGAGGGGAAAAACATGACGCTGACATTCTGCCAAAGCTCTTTAAATGAGGTCATGCACTCGAGCGCACAGACTATTGCTGATAACCGGCAGCGCAGGAAGAATTGTTAGGAAACAATAAAGCATGCATGGTGTGGCTGTTTCATGAGTGGGAAGGAAAGTGAGTGTGGGGCGAGCTGTGGAGCTGCCCTCGCTGCTGCCGATAGTCAAATTCACAGCTGGCTGCCCTGGGCAAATGCATCAGCCGATCTCAGCGCCCCAGGCACACGCGGGCCAGAGCTCTGCTGCCACCCGGGCAGCTGCCGCGCTGTGGGTTGATGCCCTGCTAATCCCACTCTGCACATCCCCCTGCTTGACGGAGCAGGAGAAAAGTCACTGTGCAGCGGCTGATGTGCTTTCCTTTTCAAGCAGATGCTGCTTTATTGGACGCCTGACTTTGCGATTAAGTTTGGCTTATTTTTTGCCGTATGCCTTTTCCAAAGCTGCTTTAGTTCCGGGTGCAAGCTGAGTGCCTGTGATTTCATTAATCCGGTACTTTCTGCTCTCAGCAGCCTGGTTCACCACCGGGTCTGCAATTGGCATTTTGCTTGTGTCCTTTGGCCTGGCTAGAACAATTGCTAGCCTATTTGTCTCAACAGGCTTATTATAGATTTGGCCCATGGACTCATCTCAGACACTGCAGAGGCACCGTCTTCATTCAGACCTGATAGAAAAATATGCTAACTATGACAACACCTTTGGAGTCTTCCTTAGGCCTGATATGGAAGGGGAAAATGAACAACTGTAGTGTAGAGAAGAGGACAGCCAACCAGAGGCATTTAATTGGAAAGCAAACTCGCCTCAGGTATGTGAAGATGTGGGAAGTGATACCCGAATGTTGATGAGAAACAAATATTGAGTAAATCATTTTAAAAGAGATGGGAGAAGAATACAAAATCCGGTGTTTTTTTTTAAAGAAAACCCACTCAACTGAGCTCTTCCAGGTATACATAAAGAGGGATATGATCTCCTATAGAAAGCAATCGGCATCCTCTGGTTAAAAATGAGGCTTTGAAAGTAAACTTCCAGGGCATTCAATTCCATCCTCTAAATCCCCAACATATCCACATGAAACAACTGCTAACCAGGTTAAACGATTAGCTGAGCAGGAGAATCAGAGATTGATATTCCAATGCAACGTGTCATAAAACCCAAGCCAGTAGTGTCTGTAGCATAAGCCTGAGCTCCCATTTGGTCATTATTTGAAGCCATACAAGAAGATCCTTATTCTTCCCTTTTCCCACACTCCAAGGGACTCAAGTGCACACATATGCACACAGACACACACACACACACACACACATACGTGTACATGCAAATACACACAGAAACATAGCTGAAGTTTCTGCCTCCTTACTTAGAAAAAAAAAGTAAAACATCTGCTTTTAAGACCGTCTATGAGAGGGGTCTATATGTTTACCTGCCTCCCCTCTCCATTCCATCTTAAGGGAAGGCATGGAATAAAATAAGCATGAAACACATTGGGGAAAATTGTGGGGAAATATTACTTGGTTCTCCTGGTGAGAAATTGAAACCCAAAAAGACTATTGTATAAAATTCAGTTGTTCTTCAGTCAGCAACATATCATAAATTCTGCCTTAGAAACCAAACCAAAGGACTGCAGAAAGTTTGAAGATCTAGAAAGAAAACAAAACACCAGAGAGTGATTAGTGATTCTCTCCAGGTGGTCTAGAGTACTGTTTAAAGCCGCATCATTATGGCAGGCTCCCTCCAGGGCTTTCTCTAAGCAGTCCCATCTAAATGCCCTGAGAGTCTAAACATGTTTTAAGTTCAATGAGGAATGAATTTCTGAGATGGAATATGCAACCTCTTTGGGATCTATGAACCAGATGGTGATGCAGGACAGCATTTGATGCTAGGCATTAGAATTGCTGCAAGAGATAAAATATGGTGGAATCCAACCTTGTTTTGGCAAAATTTGCAATTTTTTGCAAAATGTTCACAAGCAAACAGAAAAAAATCAAAGCATTTTCTTTCTAATTGCATTTCTCTCTTTCCTACCCCAATGCTACCCAATTTTTGTTTCCACTAATAAACCACTTTAACAACAGTATAGATGTACCAAGATGATGAATTTCAATTCAAATGCACTCTATCTTGCTATTGAGACTAAATGTGAGCCAGGCATGCTATGGACCCCTCTGGACCCTTTCAGAAGGCAATATTCTCAACCAAGTGGTTGTAAATCTTGGCTGAACATTGGTATCACCTGGGAAGTATTTTTAAAATACTGCTGCCTGGATCCTCTGTCTTCAGAAATTTTGGTTCATAATTGGTCTGGGCTACAACATGGTTTTTAAATTTTCAACCAAGACTAAGAACCAATGTAAGAGTAACCTATATTATTTGAGTTTATCATTCTTTCAGATATGTTTCTCTGGTTCTGGCCCTTTGGGGATTCTCCACAGACATCACTCCTAAACCAATACTGATATCATAAGTCCAAGCCATAGCCCAGTGAATGGACCTGATATATTTTACAAGATGAACCAGGACAGTGCCCTCTCCCTGCTGCCTGACCTCTCAGTCTCCCTGAATACACCAAGCTATATTAGACAGATTGATAACAGAAGGGTTTGGGCAATATCAGAAAAGAGTTACAAATCTAGAAAACAATAGGAGGTTCTACTAAATTGGACTTTTCTGAGCCTCAAAAGGAATATCCCTCATGGGTATTTTCCCCACTGTTTACCAGGGTTCCCAGCCATCATGTAGCAAACTTTTTCCACCAAAGGGCTTCTGTCTAAAGTCTCTCTGTAGAAATCTCTATCTTTTCTAGGAAAATTCCTCCCCTTCCCACTCCCAGATTCTCCCCATCCCCACCTCATACACCATTTTCCAAATTGGATTCCTACCATCTTAAGATGCAACTGCATGTGTAAGCCAGATAAGCCTCCCAAGCCTCTCTACTTGCCAGGGGAGAAATGGGGTCCAATCTCATAGGCAAGGGTGGTCCTGGATCCTCCAATTGAGATTTTTTTTTCTGTAGCTCACCACTAGAGCTGTAGTCCTGCCAGTGACTTCAACAAGAACATCTTAATTAGGCAATTTATCCCAAGGGTGGATTAATTGTTCCTCCTGATCACCTATGCACACCACTACAGTAAATTTAGCTAGGGGTCTCAAACTTAAATGACCTCAGAGATCTGGGAGATAAGAAATGAGTTAATGGTCTCGGTATAAGACAGTAGAGAATGTTGGGAACGGAATTCATTAAATACTATTTAGTAATAAAGGCATAAAATATAAAAAATAACTGTGGCATTCAAACAAAATACAGTTGAGGACCTAAGCCAGTCAACTGGCCCATTTTTGAACACTAATCTAAATTCTTATTGAGAAAAAAAATATTTTCATTCAACTTTCAAGGCATATGCCCTAGACTTAGAAGGAATAGGAGTCACTGTGGAGCTCATAAAGGGATTTTGCTTGTTCCTGCCCCTTGAGGAGGTAGGTCCACCTAAATCAATGAAGGGCTATATTGGCATTAGTGGAGACACTCCGTCCTCGTACCCACCTGTGCCACATGTATTCCCACTTCTACACTTTCCATCAAGCTGCTCCCTTTAGCCCTACCACCCTTCCCACCTCCCTTCACCTGGCTAATGCCTATTTATGCCTCAAGACTCAGCTTAGGTATTACTTCCTCAAGGGATCCCTCTCTACCACACCTCCCAGACTAGTTTGGACTTTCCTTACACATTCCCATAGCATCCTGTATTTGCTTGTTCATAGAACACTTCACAACATTAAATATCTGCTTTGCACCCACTGGCCAGATTGTAAACAATTCAAAGCCAGATGGTATTATTTGTTGATGAGGTTGTGTAGCAACATGAACGGTTTAACATTGCTGGTGGTAGTGAAAACTTAAACACGTAATAATACAGGAATTCAGTTCCTAGGTATAAACTTCTAAAAATTTATTACAAATGTGTGCAAGGAGATATTGATGAGAATGTGCATAACAGTATTGTTTGTAATGTCCATTATAAGGAAAATGGATATTTAAATTGTGTTAAGTAAAGTTTATCCATAAAATGGACTATTACCCAGCAATGAAAAGGGAATTATTAAAGCTACATGTGCCAAAGGATGAATCTCATAAACATCATTCTCAGAGAAAAGTTTAAGTCATTGAAGAATACCTGCAGCATGATATAACAATATAAAGCTTTAACATGTGTAAACAAAATTATGATTAGTTTAGGAACACATACAGGTATAATAAGTTGTGTTAGTTTGCTGGGGCTGCTGTGACAAAGTACCACAAACTGGGTAGCTTCAACAGCATACATTTATTATCTCACTGTTCTGTAGGATAGAAATCTGAGATCAAGGTGTCGGCAGCGTTGGCTCCTTCTGAGGGCTTTGAGGGAAGGATCTGTTCAAGACCTCTCTCCTAGCTTTGGGTGGTTTGTTGGCAATCTTTGATGTTCCTTGGTTTCTAGATGCATCATCCTACACCTTCTTTCATGTTCACCTGGCATTCTCCCTGTGTGCATGTCTGTCACTATATCCAAATTTTCCTGATTTATAACAACACAGTCATATTGGGTTAGGGCCCACCTTAATGATCTCTTCTTAACCAGACCATTTGCATGCATGTTCTTTCCAAATAAGGTCAAGTTCACAGGTACCAGGGTTAGGACTTAAACATTTTGGGGGGAACACAATTCAACTCATAATGTAAATATATAAAGAAACACATGGTAATGATAAATGCCAAATTAAGGGAAATAATTATTTCAGGGTTGAAGGAGGAATCTGTGTTCAGGAAAGGGTTAACAAGGGTTTCAACTGCCATAGGAATATTTTATTTCTACAGCTGATTGTGAATACACAAGTGTTTCCTCTATTAGTCTTTGTAGCTCTTTTTAAATCTAAAATACTTCATGGTAGTTATAAAATATATATTTTATAATAATTAAAATAGATATTTTTTCCTGTACATCTTCACATTACACTATGAAACATATGAGGGCAGGGCCGCTGTATCACAGGGGAGAACAGTGCTGATAACAGCAGGCATTCAACAAATCCTTGAATTAACTAATGAGGCCGACTTTATTTATCGCTACCTGGGTGTGAGGAACTGAGAGGACACGGGTTTTGATTGCATTATCCTGTGGGTGATCAGCAGCATTAGGACTTTAACTTAAGTAATCTAACCCTCCAAATATCATCATCTCTCTTCCTTGATGTGGGGGAGGAAAACTGAGTACTACAGAAATCCAAAGGGTTGTTTTTGCTTCTTTATTCTTGTCATTGGATACCCAACAGTTAAGTTGGCAGAGACATTCAGATGTTACTAGGCCTCAACATATTTAATTACAAACCCACTATTCAAGGAATTCAGAGACCAAGATGTTAATATATGGAGATTCACAGCCACTGTAATCTCAGTGCTTGCCACCATATGAACCTGGCCTGGGTGCAGATAGGTAGCCTTAAAGAATTACAGTAAACATACCTTCCTTATGACAAAAGCATGTAAATAATGAACTAGAGGAATCTAGGAGAAAAAAAGAAGGGTATACAACAGCACATTACTGGGGATAACAGTACCTGGTAAATTTGCCTAGCTCCCATTTGTCCCCACTTATTTGGGAATTATCTCTTGGTCCGCAGAAGTCGGTCTTTCCATCAAGTTATACTTTGTGTTTTCACCTCTTCAATTGCATTTGATGGGACCAGACATGAGCACCAAACCAAAGCTTACCAATCAGATGCAGATGAGAAACTGGAACTGAGAAGTATTAGTCTCTGCAGCTGAATAGAATTGTAACATCTGAATTCAGGCACTGTGGGGTGGCCACATTCTACCTTTTGGAAAAAAAAAAAAACTAGAAAGAGGGTCTGCAGAGGAGAGAAAAAGAGAGAGAGAGGACCAGTGAATCATGAGAAGATAAGAGATGAAAACAGGAGAGACTCAAAGCCTTTCCAGGTGCTCATTCCAAATCCTTCCTGAAATCTACCTGTGTTCGTGTCCTCAGGTTCTATGAAGGTTCCCTGTATTGTTAAAAGAAATACCTATTTTATTTAAGTGAGGTCAAATTAGTTCCTGTTACTTGTAACCAAAGAGACCTGACTAATATAGCTTGGCAGATGGTGGGATAAAGCACAAAACAGAATGGAACTGAATTTCTCAGCCTAACAGGTGGCAGGAATGATGCACCCGGTCCCATTCTTTCAGCCCTGCCCACCCACTACCTTTCCATCCCACTCAGCAGACGAATTTCCATTTTTTTCAATCCAGAATGGGAAACAAATGAAAGATACAAAACCTTCTAAATTATTAGCACAAGCCAAATGGAGCTGGACAGCCTCCAGCTACCCACTCAGCCACCCTCAAGCAGCTGTCTCCAAGAGCTAAATGAGAACAACCATGACAATAAGAATTCAGCTTTGGAGCACATAGGAGCCTTTCCTGGAGCCAGGGAGGTGGAACACTGAGTGAGCCAGGGGAGTGGGAAAGGGTTTTGGGGCTGAGAAGTTTGAGCAACAAAGGTGGGAACTGGGAAAAAAAAAAAAGAGAGACTGATGGGCAGAACGACCAAATGCCTTCTTTAGCCTCTTTAAGAGCTCTATTAGTCACTATTAAATTAGTCAGTGACAGTTTGCAGCCAAGAAGAAAAAGAAAAATGCCAGACTCACTTATTGATATATCTCCATGCCTACCAGCCACCCCACACTGGCAACAGGTATATATTAGATGAACAACATCATCTTTAATGAATTACACAGAACTAAGCTGTATTTGGATTGTGAGCACCTATAATCATATCTTGTTCAACTTTGTATCACCAGTAACTACCCTGATTCTGGGCTTAGAATTGGCACTAAATATATGCTTGGTGGATGTGATTACATTTACTTGAGTGTGCTGTCAAGATGCCCAGTATTGGTGCTGCAGTTTAGGAATATCCTCTTGATTATTGCAACCAGAGGTGAATGCCTAATACTAATACATGGAACTCATGTTTCTGCCCAAAAGAAAGAAAATTAAAAAGCTACTTTTCTACCAGGAAAGTTTAAAATGATGTCTCCTATAGTGCAGCATAACTAGGAAGACAAAATATAGAAAGAGGGCCTAGAGTATCCAAACTATAAAGAGATAAGAGTTTCAGTTTCAAGCCCAGTGAGACAATGAAGCATTCCCTACATAACTGGAATACATTTCTCCAAAATGCCACCATACCCATGTTTCCTTCCACACTGCCCATATGCCTAACAGCATCATAGGCTTTCATTGTTTGATTAAGAGAGCTTGTGAGTGTCCCAGAAGGGTTGAACAATTGGAGAATGCCCATTTAAGACAGTTCAAATGGAGCTCAGCAAAGCCACACTTCTGATGGACAACCCGCCAATGACAGGTGGGCTAGAAGCCATCACCAAAAGGATCCCACCAGGCACACAAAAGGGCTAATGTGACTTCCTAGCCCAGATAACTGGGCAGTGCTTCCTCAGATGTTGCTGGGTGGTCCGGAGGATTGATCTGACTTCCAGGAGGCCCCACTGCACTGCACTGGGAATCAGTGATCTTTTGTTGCTGACTTTATTCCTTTGCCTGTGGCTCCTTTAGGGGGACCCCTTCTCCAGCTACTTCTCTATGCCCAAATTCCATTCCATTTTCTACTCCCCTCCAGGTCTCACTGACCCTCATTCCAGTCCCTTAGGAGCAAGATCATCTGATCTTTTTGCTTCCCTTTCCAGCAGGTTATTCTGACATAATCTTTAGGTCCACTGTGCTCTAGGGCTGACCTTGGGATTCTCAAAGCCTTTCCTCTCTTAATTAGTCTCTTCTAACAAAAAAGCTTTTCCTTTTAACATTTATTTTTGCTGCAGATCCCAATAGACTATTTTGGAAATCAGAAAACCTCAATTTGAGTCTTTTTCTTCTTTGCATTTCTGCTACACCAATTCTAATTCTTCTCAAGGTAGTGTGGATATTCCAACAGTCTAAGGAACATGTCACTCATCTTCAAGTAGATGCTGAAAATAGATAGGCTCATTTCTTGTTATTATATTCACATATGATCTTAACAGGAACCAAGAGACCAGCATGTTGCAACATATTTTGCAGGAAGAAACCTTGGCAATGTTATTTCTGAAGATGGTACCTAAAGGAATTCCAAGTAGGACCACAAAAAGAAATTTTAAACCACTTGTAGTCTTTTCTAAAGTTTTGTAGACAAAATCTGAAGTCCCTGAATCCTAGCTTGGAATGAGGCTTCTGATGCATAGACACCCAAGAGACACCTCAGAAAATGCAAACTCTTAGTCACTAGCGAGGCTTCACCTCCTTCTTGCTCTCTCAAGTTTTCTGTCCTAGTGAACATAGCTGGTATTATGAAAATTGCAAGAATAATTTTTCAGGCTGAAGTCAAGACTTGTTGTGGAGGGTCTACTCCCTCCTATCTTCACTTTGGGGCCCCCTTTGACTCCTTGGACTTCCAAATGATGATAAGTCTAATAACCCAGATGACCTCCAACATCAATGCTATATGATATGGAAAGAACAATGAAAGAGAGGAAAAGAGAAGAAGAGAGGGAAAAGACAGCCTTTTAACTCTCTTGTCTCTTCCAATCCAGTTACATCCCTATCAGAGAAGTTCCACTGTGTGTAACTAAAATATTCTATGTTTTCCTTTATCTAATCAAAGTTTCTTTTTCTGGACTTGCATCTTTCTAGTGTGGTAGCCACTAGCCACATGTGGCTATTTAAATTTAAATTTCAACTAATTAATATAAAGTTAAAAATTCAGCTCCTCAATCATGTTAACCACATTTCAAGAAGTCTAGAGCCACAAATAATAGCTACTCTTTGGAGAGCACGATATAGAATATTTCCATCATTATGGAAAATCCTAATGAACAGCACTGTAAATGTAGACAATGAGAGAATGGGGAGTCCTTAGAATGGAGAGTTCCTTAGAACTTTATGAATGTGACCGATAAAGCAGATTCAGCTAGTAATGGTAGTAGTAGTAATAGCTTAACATTTATTAAGCACCTCTCTAGATTGTTACAAGGGTTATTTTCATTTTACAGAAGGGATTAGGAAGACTATGGTGTGTGTAGTTTGAATCCAGCAAGTCAGGTTCCAAGAGCCCATTCTCTTGGAACTTTGATGTGCAATATAGAAAAAGTATCAACCGGACTTGAAAGAAAAGTCACCCACACCAAACCAAACAGAGTCTACTACAGTGATATTTGAAAATGAATGAGGCTATGCTCTTGCAAACACTGGCTACAGGTTTCCATCTGCTACTTAGAGAAAAGGGTTAGGACATCCATATCAGAATCCAGCAATGTATCATTTGTACAGATGTCAGTATGTTGTAAAATGCAGGTTCATTATTATTCCACAATCTCTAATTTTCCCTTAGCTGTCATCCTAGTCTTCTTAGATTGTAAGTTTCAAGGAGGTGGGGATTATGCCTATCTTTAACATGACTATATCCCCAATATTTAATACCTGTATTTAACGTAGTATAGAGTATGCAATAGTCTCTCAATACATATTTTTGCATGAAAAATAAGAGAATAAAAATAATCTTTCCAAGTTTTTTTTTCTTTCCAAGACCTACGTGATCATAAAGTCAGGACTTTCGTGTGTACAGTAGGCAAAAAAAGATACTCAGTACCCTTTTCATAATGCCTTTCTCATGTAATGGGCATTTGTTGATTTAGTAACTCAGGCTACGTTCTCTCTTCCTATGGTACAACACCCCAATTTCTATTTAGGGAATGACTAATTCCCATTGTGTGCAATCTTAGAGTACTACCAGTCAAGGATATCTGTACTCCTCTAGACAAATGGCAAGCCAAGGTAGACCAACTCTCCTTCCAGACGGAGACTGCTAAGTGGAGCTGCACAAACTTAAATGATCAGTTGGAACAAATTCACTCAAAGTGTGATGCCCATACGATTGCCCTTTCGTTTCTGCACCTGAATCCCTAGAACTCCTGATTTCTTTCGCTTCTACATCTGTTTTCTCAGCTTTTCCTTCAGTTCTACGAGTACCCTGCATTCTCCCCAAACAAAACAAAGTAAAACAAAATGTTTTTTATTAAGTTAGCCAAGTTAGTTTTTTCTCTCTTTAAACCCCCAAATTCAATCAGTGCATCTAAGAAATCTTTTCCCTACTTGCACCCTCATACCACCTAGGGGTGGCCACATAACTTGTGCAGCCCAGTGCACTATGAAAATTTGGAACCCCTGGTACGAAAACAGGGTAACAGTGTCATTAAAGGTACTAAAATATAAAGCTCTTTCCTTTCTTCTGTAGTCTCTTTCTGTGCTCATCATAAAGTTTGTTCTTTCATATATAATGTTTGAAGTAAAGACAAATTGCAATTTTAAATTATTATCATAAATTTTATCATTTATCTTCATTGTATAATGCCTGTGTTAAGTGCAATAGCAGACCGTTTAACTGATATCCAGAATTACCAAAATTACACAATTCTCATTTCATAGTTCATACATGTGTATGTATTTTGTTCTTACTAGAATAGTAATTAAACAAAAGAAAACTTACTCAAACAGATTTTATTTCACTTCTTGATACATATACATTACACTTTTGGACTTACTGACGAGTAAAGAAAGAACTGAAAGGAATGAGAATTACAGAAACCTTCCCTTTTATGTCACCATTCCCAGCCTGAGTTTCAGGAATGTAACAGAAGTAAAAAAAAAAAAGAATATCATGAGGTTTTTCTGGTCATTCATATTTATTGGAACATCATTGCTTTCCTTTTGCATTCAATATAAGTTCTGGGTACAATCAAAAGTGTAGACTCTAATGCTGTCACTGCCCTTGTTTACTCAGTTGTAAATGTACTACAGTTAACATTATATGGGCTTTGAATCTCACTGAACTTCCACATGTTGTGGATCCACCAGAATTCTATCCTCACAGGGCATCAGGAAGGCTATATATGGATGGGGTGCCAAGGAACAGCAGCAAACCCACATTGCCTTTATCTCCTCTGCTTTCACACTTACTCTATTATTCCATTGAACTTGGCTTATGAAATATAAGTTCAAAAATAAAATTATTAAGAATGTCAGGATGATGACAGCAGACTCCTAAACCACTTCTAGGCATGGGATCCCAGGCAACTGCCCAGTATGATGCTACACCCTGACATCACAACTTGCATTTGGACCAACAGTAGTCAAGCTACCTATCCCTTCACCAGCTTATGCCCTCAAGTCTGCTTGACCTGTGGACATCTCATTGCAAGAAGATGTCCCTGCATGATGGTTCACTCTGTCCTTTGTGTGAGACTCACTGAGAATAAGAGAAGATGGAGTTTCGAACAAGGGTTTTGTGCTTTTCCTATTTAAATGAGTTTCAGAGAAGCCTGTATAGCCCCACTTAGGAAGGAACAAAGAAAAACTCCTGAACATTCTACTGCTTTCTATAAAGGCAAATGAAGGGACATTTCACAGGGCAGGAGAGGATCCAATAGTGACTGTCTAGGAGAAAAGATTAGAACATTACAGGAAATATCCTCAGAGAGAAGACCAGAGAGTGACCCTCCTCATTCCCAAAGCCTCCATTCTGTCCTGCTATGGCAATTTAGATGCTATAACATTTAAATCCCAAAATGGAAAGGACCTTTGAGGTCATCAGATGCAACTCTTTCATTTTACAGATGAGGGTAGGTGACTTTCTTGATGTCACCATGCCAGTTACTAGCAGCACCAGGCAAGGGCCTTAATTCTTAACTTTTACCCCCATAATTAGCCGAAGGATTCTTTCTCCTAAAGATAAAAATAAAGGGTATACTGTATGATTTTATTTTTACAGCACTCTTGAAATGACAAAATTATAAAAATTGAGAACAGATTAGTGATGACCAGGGGGTAGAGATAAAAGAAGGTGGAGGGAAATGAATTTGTCTATGAAAAAGAAGTGGAGGGTCTTTATGGTGAATCTGTGTCTTGCTGTATCAATATTAATATCCTGGTTATAATATTGTACTATAATATTAAAAGACACTCATTTGGGGAAACGGGGGAAAGAATACATAGGATCTCTGTATTATTTCTTACAATTACATGTGTCTACAATTCTCTCAGTTAAAAGTTTAATGTAGGCTGGGCGCGGTGGCTCATGCCTGTAATCCCAGCACTTTGGGAGGCCGAGGCGGGAGGATCACAAGGTCAGGAGATCGAGACCATCCTGGCTAACACAGTCAAACCCCGTCTCTACTAAAAATACAAAAATTAGCCAGGCGTGGTGGCGGGTGCCTGTAGTCCCAGCTACTCGGGAGGCTGAGGCAGGAGAATGGCGTGAACCCAAGAGGCGAAGCTTGCAGTGAGCCGAGATCGCGCCACTGCGCTCCATCCAGCCTGGGCGACAGAACAAGACTCTGTCTCAAAAAAAAAAAAAAAAAAAGTTTAATGTAAAAAATTAATAAAAGACACATTTAAACTTTGACTTCCTTCACTTAAATAATAAGCCAAATACTAAATTGATAATAATTGAACTATTGAAATGAATCCTATTATTCTCTTACATGAGTGATTTGATGTTGTACCTGGATTTTTGTTTTGTATGCAATTCCTGCTTTTTTGTATCACTATTAGACCTTACTTTTCAGAGTCACCTCTTTTCATAGTCTATCTGACAACACTCATCCAAGAGGGCAAGAAGTCATAGCCCCAGAATACATACAATGGAGACGACATGGATGCCACTGGTGACCAAGAATGTTTAGAATCCAGAGAGGTGATGAACATCAGGCAGCACATCTAGATGACATTGTTTCATCTCTTCGGGATGTCTCAATGCAGGAGAATAAAAATTTTAGAAAAAGATGTTCATTGACTGCAAACCTAACAAAGATTAGTAAGGCCATCTGGGGCTGTTAGGACCCATTCTGAAAGACCAGAGAAATATTAGAGTGTTCCAAATGTGTCAGCCTCATCTTAAACTAAATGAATCACTAAAGGATGGTGCCACTTCTCTGAGTAAACACACTCAGCCATCTGTACCAACTACCATCAAAAAATTATTCCTCCCTTGATCAGACACACCCTCCATCACAGATGTTTTGGAATGTAACTTTAAGGAAAGAGAGAAAGAATGGAAACATTAAAATTCATAACAAGAATAATAAATTGGCTTCAAAGGAAGTTCTAAACAAGGAAGTTCTTTGTTCTACAGAATTCCCAGTGGGTCACCTTTGATTCTATTTGGAGGTACAGCTAAAGCACATTGAGGAAGAACCAGAGCATATTCAAGGGTGGATGTGCATTGCCTTTTCACAGACATGATTGCTTTGTAAACAATCATGAAAAAGAGATTACATACATTATTAGAGTAATTAGAGGTGTAGATACATAAACAAAAAATAGCTCACCACTTTGGGTGTATCCATATTTTGATTTTATTCTAGCATTTGAGACAAAATGAAGATATTTTGGTAAACGTGGACTTATTGACTTAAGAAAAAAATCTTTTTCCTTCTAAGAAAAAAGAGAAATACAATTTTTGTTTCTCTTATTTATTCATTGATTCCTTTTATTCCCAACTCCTCTACATAAGCACTATATTAAGCTTTGAGGATACAGCTGTGAAGAATAATAACAGCAACAGAAGTTTATATAGTTTATATAGGTGTCAGACACTGTTCTCACAAATATTAAATCACACAGTTTTTCTAATAGCCCCGTGAGGTAGACATTACTATCATCCTTGTTATATGGCTCAAGAGGCTTAACTTTCCCAAGGTTACAAAGCTAATAGATAGATAGTGAAGCTGAGATTTGAACACAGTAATCCTAGTTCCAGAGCCAAATTCTTAACTGCTACACTTAGGTAAAGATTCACTGATACGGCTCCAATTTCATGGAGCCATTTGGTTTATCAGGGGAGACAGACATTAAACTAATAATGTTCATGAATACTAACAACTGGAAGTTTAGGGTATAGCGAGAATTAGCCAAGGAGAAATGGTCCTCTCTCATTCTCTTTTCCCAAAATATCTTACCCCTCCACCTTGTTGGGACAGACTCCTTTCGCTTTCATGGTTTTTCTCATTGGTTAAATCAAGCACGGAGCAGGTACTTGCCTTGTACTGGATCCTGGCTATCTTCAGCATAATGCATCTGGAAACTTGTAAATTCTCCATAAGGAAAATTATCTCTGGTCCATGGTAAAGAGCAAAGCTGTAAAACGTGCCTGGCAACCGAGTGTCAATTTCCAAGCTGCTTCTTATGGGCATTAAAAAAAAAAATCTTGCTGTTAGTATTTTCTATTTCTTGCTGCTGCTATTTCCACTGAAAACGATTTTATTAATGCGAGGATTCAAAAGGACAACGTGAAGTGAAATTTAAATAACTTTTTCATATTACAATAAACCTTCATGTGGGGAACTGATGGTTAGAGCTCAATCTTCTTTGCTCATTGAGGGCCCCACAAGCCTAATTAACACTGGCTTGCAATCAAGGCTATTATTTGATGGCTACTTCCTCCACGGACCTGCCACCACAGCATTTCTGACCCTACATCTTGTTTTCAAGTTCACACAATAGATCTTTTCTAAAATGTCTCTCTTTCCCTTATGAGAATGAAACTAGTGGTATTAGCTCTCTCCCCTACTGCTTTTCTTTGCAGATTCCTCTTTTTTTTTATTCCTAGGGCTCTCTCTGGAATGAAAGTACTTTTTCTATTTTGCAAAGGCCTCCTTTCACACTGGAAAAAATGGAGTTTGGTACTAAGTAAAGTGGAGGCCCTTTGACAGTAAAATGATTAGAAAGCACTTTGTTCAGAATTCTAATCCCCTGCCCCACTGTGAGAACAGGATTACTCCCCAAAACACGTTCAAGGGGCCCTGCAGGAAACTGGAAGGACACAGGCCTCAGAGTGAGATGGATTTAATTTTAAATTCCAAATCCAATACTTTCTAGTGCATGACCTTGGACAAGTTAGCTGAACCTTCTAAGCCTAAGTTTCCTCACCTGCAAAATAGAAGTTCTAAAGTCTACTTAGCAAAGCTGTTTTAAAGATTCAGTGAGTACAGAACAGGGTCTACAAAAAAAGTGTGGTTTTTTTCTTCTTTTTGTTGGGGGAAGATGAAGGTCAAGGTCAGCAGTTAGAGCAATCAGATAGAGAGTAAAAGGAAGACCACTTTATAAAGAGCCAGGGTGTGGAGGTCTAGGAATTAGTGACGGCAAGAAACTCACGACCACAGCACAGGCCCCTAGTGTGGACTGTAGTGTGGGGGTCCATGTTGAACGTCACCCGCCAGTTCTGGAGTCAGACAGACCTGAGTTCAATCCAGTCTCTGCCACTTTCTAGCTGTATGATCAATCTTTCCTTCTCCTATAAGTTGGGGGAATTGATACCTGTTTCAAAAGGTCATTATAAAAATAGTAATAATAATAAAAGTCCGGGCACACCTGTAATCCCAGCACTTTGGGAGGCCGAGGCGGGCAGATCACCTGAGGTCAGGAGTTTAAGATCAGCCTGGCCAACATGGCGAAACCCTGTCTCTGACAAAACAACAACAACAACAACAACAAAAAAAAAAAAACAAAAACAAAACAGGAAAACATCATTATAAGAGTTAAGTTAGACAATATTTTCAACATGTTTAACCCAGTGCATGGCACATGGAACTCTCTTAATAACTCATAACTGTTTTTACTATTATTGGTAACAATTAAATGCCAGTTTTACCTTAATTAAATTTCTAAATTTTTCCAGGCCTTAATTTTCTCACCTCTAAAATTAGATGTAATAGAAGCTACTTTGTATGGTTATTGTTAGAATTGAGGCAACCCACTTAAAAACAGATGGTAACATACTTGGCACCTAGTGGGTAATCAATAATTGTTTCTTTTCTTGCCCATTCTTACAATTATAATCATAGCTGGTAATTGCCCCCTTGACTTTATGAAAATGTACCTCAATGAATGAATATTCTGTTACTTGCATCTACTTCTCACAGTTTTCTTTGTATTTCTCTCCACCTCTTAGAAACCTTGGTGTTTTTTGTTTGTTTGTTTGTTTGTTTTTTCATTCATTCGTTCATTTTCTGTCATTCTTAGAATGAGTCCTTAGTGTGGCAAAATTGCTGGTGACCTGGAAGATGTGTCTAAAGCTTCCCAGGAAGATCTTCCTTCCAAAAAATGTCTCTGCCAAAGATCCCACATTTCTACTATTAGTAATTTATTTCGCCATGTTCTCTATAAAACAGAAATTCATTTTAACACTGCAGTTGGCGTGAGTTTTATCAGAAAACTCTGCTTCTTGACAGGAAAACTCAGGATCCTATAAGGGACTGGATGCTTGAGTAAATGAAGGGTGAGAACATAGAAGAAAAAGCTTTACAACAAAAGGCAGGCAAGGGAAGCAGTTCTCAAAGGACACCAACTTCATATTTTCACAATGTTTTAAGGAATAGATCAACACCTTCTAGAATTACTCTCTGTTCTCTCCTCTCCCCAATCCCCGGCTTCCTTTCCCTCTCTCCACCCATCTCTTCCTCCCTTCCTTCCTTTTCTGATTTAAATTTATTTTGTACATTTAAATAACTGTACCTGCTTTCTCTTTCTCTACCAGAGTATTGGAATTCATGTTTATTTTTTTCCATCTAAATAAATATACCTGCTTTCTCCTTTTCTATCAGAGTGTTTTAAACTGGTTCCCATTTCCCCTTCTTAGTTTCAAACACCATTTTTATTTCATTTGCAATCTATATGCTGACACAGCACCATTCCCCTCCCTCTTTTTTCCCTTTTATATCAAACACTATGCAGAAAATTCATCCTGTTCAGTGTCAAATGCCAGATCCACTTTGGATATGCATTATTTTTGTTCAATGTATGTTTTATTCCCACTCTTTTCCATAAACCACCACCCCACCTTCTCTCTCCCTCTCTCTCTCTGTCTCTCTCTCTCTCTCTCTCACACACACACACACACACACACACACACACACACACAGAGGCACGTTCCCCACCATTACCTGCCCAGTAAATCAAGAAACTGTCTATTTTTTATACCCTTTGGAGATGGGTGGAAATATTAGATGGTGAAAGCTGAATCAGTTCAGAATGAATTAGTGCCCAAAAGCTAGAAAGCATGGAAGCTGGAAGCTTATCTAATCAGATTTCTTTTTTTTCCCCTGAAACTTATCCCAGCTTTTGAATTTGTAAAGTGAATGAATAATTTGGTGAGAAACAGATTTCTCAGAAGATTTGCATCATCTTCAGCTTCTCTTTAGGCTGAATTTTCAACTAAGAACATTCTTGTCTTCTGGCAGTTGGAGAAATTCAGGTCCAGGAAAACAGAATGGACTCACGACCAAAGGATACACAGCTGAAGGAAACACATGTGCTATCAGAAATATTAGGTGAGTCCGTAGTTACCTCCATTTGAGTCCAGATTAAGGCTAATACAGAGATCAATGTCTACTCTGGTGTTAACTTTCATTGGATTGAAGATCTAACATGTAATCTGTGACCAAAATTATTGGAGAGTTCAATTGAAGAAATGCCCCCAACCCTGAATCCAAAAACAAATAATTCCTTGGGGACACAAATGTGAAGTGCTTTGGTATATGATAATTACATTCCTTTGTCTCACTATGCCCATCAGACTCTAGTTTCTTTGAAGGAAGATTGTGTGTGTTACTAATATTTCTGATCATTGAGCCCCCAGCACAGTGCACATGGCATGTTTGTGGTAAATGCTTTTTGAGGCGAACTGAACTGAACTTAGCGGATGTTTGCAAAGCCAATCTTAATGAATGATGCTCAAGATGAATAGACTAAGGTTCAAAATACAATAGCTAGCCTCTTATCACCTTCCACTATGTAGTCCCAGCCAGGTTCAACACAAATCTAGACTCAATTTAAAGGCAGATACAGTGGACAGAAAAAAATTGCCTTTCTCTCAGGTTATTTTCCATTTTTTTCCTTTTGTAACAGTACTATGCATATTACATTTATTTGGTTTGTTGCTTCACTGAATTGTGCAATGCAGTATCACCAGACTGTAAGTTGAGACAGTCAATTTATGTGCAACCAGAAAGATCCTTGGAAGCAGTCATGTTGCACCGAAACAGCTTTGTCCTGACAGGAGGCTATTAGCAATGAGCTCCATCACTTCCAGGAAGATTTGCCTTTCTAAGATTGCAACATGGTTATCCTTTGGAGTATCATTTTTTATAGACACATGGAGTTGGAATCAGGAATCCTGATTTCCATTTCTGCCTCTTCCCACACTTGGCTTTGGGAATTGAACAGGTCATTAAATCACTCTGGACCTCTCCAGAGACACTGTGAATTTGTGCTTTTGCATGGATTATCTCATATTTTTTTCCTTAATACAGCTGTTTAGGTTAAATGTTTCTATTCTTATACTACAGATTTTTTCAACAGCAAACATTTTTGAGCACCAACCATGTGCCTTGCACTATCACATCCTAGGGATGATCAGTCTTAAGACTCACAGGAGTTTTGTAGTAAGGTCATTACCTATAAATTTTTTACAATGATGGTGTTCTAGGTAATTTTAATCAACCCTCTCAATGAAGACAACAAAGGGAAGGATTGAAGTATAAAAAGCACCTTTTTTAAAGTACCTAAAAGTTCACAGCATCTCAAGAATGACTCAGCCACAATCTAGGAGGAGCTGAGGATCCAGAAAGTAAGCGTAGCACTCAAAGCAGCGTTTGTCTCAGCATGGTTACCTATTTGGAAGAAATAACTTCAAAACCAAGTTGTGGTTCTGGTGACCTTAAAAGATGAGGAGGAAAAAATAAAATCCCAGGAGTTTCCCAGGCTGGGGGAGTCTGACAACCCCTGCACATTAAGTTGAGACCTCCAAAGGGCTACAGTCTCAGGAGTAAACCAGAAATAAAACAACACGTGCTGAACTTGCAGCCCAGGTTCATAGCAAGTAGGAGGTCCAGGGAACTTCAAAGAATATACTCTGATGAATGTTATCCAAGATTAGGATTACCCACCAAGCCCTTGGAAGAGGCCAACAAAAATCTTCATTGGAGAAAAGTAGCTTTATCCTAGGCCACCAGTTATTTATGTAAATTTTTTAAAATATAATGTCCAGTACAGAAATACAACCAGAGAGCCAGGAAACATGATACCATAAGCAAGACAAGCAGAAAAAACAGACAACAGAAACACAACATCTTAAGGTTGGAATGACTGAGTCAAGGGTTTGAGTGGAGGGAACCTATAAAGGAGTGGAGAAGTGACACATGGAAGGGAAGGCAGTCAATAAAAAGCATACATCCAGATAGTTACTGCTATGGGAGATTGGAGCTCAGTACTGCTATGGGACCTCTGGGATCCAGCAAAGACACGAGCTTCAGAGTTATTCACCTTAGGGTCAAGACAGCAGAGGCAAAGCTTCTCCTAGCCAATGTTAGTTGTGTAATACTTCTGACCTATGGGTTTAGACCACCATAGAAAGCCTCTAAACAAAGAGATGCAGAGGCTGGCACTGGGCCAGCATACACTCAAATGGTAAGGTCTGAGGAAACAGGGGTGAGGCAACAAGGGTATTTTCTAAACTCACAAAAACTTGATATCCTCAAGTTATCAGACATAAACAATGAAATAAGACATTTTGCTTACCATGTTTAAAGAATAAAAGGCATGCTTAAAATATCTATAAGAAATAGGAAAGTTAAGAATTTACACAGCAGATTTGAAGAGGAACTTCTAAAAAGCTTCTAAAACTTAAATTGCAATAACTGAAATTAAGAACTAAATTACTACATTTAACCATGTTAGACCCAGCTGAAGAGAGAATCGATGAGCTGGAAAATAGTTCAGAAGATATTCTAGCAAATGTAGCACAAAAAAACCAAAATACAGAGTATAAAAAAGAAAAGGTAAAGTATATAGAAGATACTTTGAGACTTTCTAACACATATTTAAAGTAGATTACCAGAAGGAGAGGGGAAAAAGAATGGAATGGAAGCAGTATTTGAAAAGATGACAGCAGATGATTTCCAGAAATGGGAAATTAAACTCAAGGCTTACAGGTGCAAATTCTATGCTCTTTCATGGTGTTTGGAAGAGACTTGGATCCCTTTATCACAAATTTTATTCATTTAACATTTACCTTTATTTTCACTTATTTATTCTTATTATATATACTTTCCCTGAAAAAGTCTGGTCCTCAGAAGAATGGTGATGAGGTAGCTCCCCAATCTCTTAAAGAAAGAAATAGGATAGAGGACTTACTGAGTAATTCATAAAGAGTTCATTACAATGCCAAGGGATTCGTGCTACAATGAAATGTTTTTTAAAATAGTGCTATGAGAACATAGAGCAGGAAGCAACTAATTCTGCCACTGAAAGTTTGAAAATCCTTCACCAAGGGGATGACACTTCAACTGGGTCACAAAGAGTCTTGAGGGATAAGCAGGAGTTTGTCAGACTAATCAGGCAGAATGGGCATTGCGGGCAGAAGGAAGAAAATATGTGTAGTCACCAAGACATGGTAAGTCATGGAATGGTAAGGAAAAGGAAGCAATGCATGTGGCTGGAGGACAGATTATATGATGGGGAGGAAGAAAGGTCTACTGAAAAATTAAGATGACGTGTAAATGGAATGGATATTCCTTTAAGGAATTTGGATTTTATCCTATAGGCCAATATTTCTCAAACTGAAGTCCATGGACCCTTGAGGCAGAGAAAGTGAGGGCACACTTTTGGGATGCATAGGTTCTCTCAGAAAAGTTTTTTTCCCACTTAGTTTGATGAGAATTTAAACAAAATGAAACAAAAACAAAAATCCTAAAATGAATACATATGTTTTCTGGATCATTTAATAACAACCATGCTTAGTGCCCATGGTTACATTATAGTCACCTTGGATACAGTATGGGAATTAAATACTCAAAGGGTTCCATTTTATAAATAAATGATCATACACTAACTATAAAACTGTCAAGAGTGATAGAGCCCATGGTATATTAGAGATTATCTGCCTCATTTTTTAAAGTATTCAAACATGATTTTAAAACTAATAACTCCATGCAGTCCAAACAAAATACTGCACCACCAGTTTGCAAGCCTGACCTAAAGTGAGTTTTCAACTTTGAATGTGCTAGTAAGTGTATTTGATTGTATGGGGTTAGATAGGCACATCAAGTGACAAAATGACAACTGTCCTACAATGAATTCACTGTATTCATGTTGAATTATTTTACCAGTTATAATGACAAAACTGTTCTTTCTGATTGATAATTGGAATAAAGTACATTTTCCTAAAATATGACTTTTGTTTCTTAAGGTAGACAATAAATTGAAACTCATGTGAAATCATTATAATAATATTGCAGAGAGGAGTATGCCCCCCCCTTAAGAGTTTCTGGCTTATAACAAATGAACAGAGACAGATTTATTAAGCAAATGCTTTGTTTATGCCAAGTAAAGGCCAAATTACATCATAGGACACTGTATAAAGGAGGCTTTTGCTGTAGTTTAAATAGACTTTCTTCTAAATTTCAGACAAAAATGGAAACAATGGTAGAAAATTTGATTTATGGCTAAGCAACTTCAAAATGGTCTGAATGAGTAACTTCCAGTATTTACTGATGTCTTTCCACTGGCTCTGTGCTGGGGCTATGAATATTTTTTCAACAACTATAAGAAACCAAAAGTAACTTCAAATATTATTTTCCTGTTCACTAATCCAGTAATAATTGGATTAGGTAATTGTTTAATGCAGATTTAAATATGCCATAATGATAACCTTATCTTTAAGTCAACAAGACAGATTCATAGGGATCAAGGGAACGGCTCATTAAAATTGGCATTTGTTGATTACTCCACAGGCCGAATTAGGGTAAGTGGGTGGTCTGAATACCCTAAAACAGTAACCAAAACTGTGATGTTACTTAATGTCATTATGAACAACATTCTTCAGTAAACAGCATTGCCCTCTTCAGTACTTTTAAATTTAAGATACAGAAATAGATTAAAGATAGAACATGGAATATAGAAAGATTTAGCTTTAGCTTTATGCTATTAATCTTTCACATAATTAGAATTTTATTGATTTTTATCTTTTTATGTTTAATTGTTTATCTGTTTTTGGATTTAGATTTGTATATTATCCATGAGGAAAAGAAATCATTATATCTAGTCTTATGTGTCTGTAGACTTTATTAATATTACAATAAATAATTTCAGTCAATGCTGGGAGTTTGAAAGAATTTTTTTTTCCTTTAAAAGAGAAACATTGTCTTAGTACCTATGTTACTACTAGAAGATTTTAAAAGGGGAGTAGGTAATCAGGTTTTTATTTTTTTAATTAATTAATTTATTTATTTATTTATTTTGAGACAGACTCTCGCTCTGTTGCCCAGGCTGGAGTGCAGGGGCGCCATCCCAGGTCACTGCAAGCTCCGCCTCCCGGGTTCACGCCATTCTCCTGCCTCAGCCTCCCGAGTAGCTAGGACTACAGGCATCCGCCACCACGCCTGGCTAATTTTTTTTGTATTTTTTTTTTTTTAGTAGAGACCGGGTTTCACCATGTTGGCCAGCATGGTCTCAATCTCCTGACCTCGTGATCCGCCTGCCTCGGCTTCCCGAAGTGCTGGGATTACAGGCGTGAGCCACTGTGCCCGGCCCAGGTTTTTATTTTAAATTTACCCTCAGCCATCATATGAAGGTTAGGATGGGCAGAGGCAAGATTGGAGGCAGGAGTCCCACTAGGACGCTCTTCCAGGAAGCCAGTCGAGAGGTAACGAGAAGTTTAGCAAAAGAGGTTGTTTTAGGGTGGTAGAGGAGGGGCTTGAAATGTAGCATGCCAGGTAGGTCCCTATGGCTCCCTTCCTTTTATGTACCATGATTTGAGATATATTCCACAAGGGCACATGGCAAGGGTTAAGGAACAGGCTTCCTCCGTGAGGAAGAGGGTAACTAACAGGCTGAATCAAGACACCAAGAAAAGGTCAGGGTCTCTGGATCTCAGTATTATTCCAGAGAGGGTTATGCTGTGAAATATTTTCTACCAGACAGGTATTTTTAGTCTCTGTGCCAGTGGAAAGGAGATCTCCACTCAGCCGTGGGTCTCTCTTTCTATAGGATCAGCTTGAGAAAATAGCCTTGCCATTGGAGGAATACACAGGCTGCCTGGTACAAGACTGTCTGAATTTGAGATGCCAGCAATTTAGGAATTAACTAAGAATGTTGCCTCTTTAGAATTTAGGCCCATGAGATATTGCAGTTGACCCTGCTGCAGGGAGGAAACCTCTTGACCCATGGGAAGTAGAGCTTGGGTGCAGCCTTTCTCTCTGGAAGAAGAGTCCCTAGTTACTGCTGGCTCATTGGTCAATGAAGGTAAGGCCAGGCGCAGGGACTCATACCTGTTATCTCAGCATTTTGGGAGGCTGAAGCAGGAGGATCACTTGAAGTCAGTAGTTACAGACCAGCCTGGGCAACAAAGTGAGACCCTATCTCTAAAAATAAAATAAAATAGCCAGGCATGGTGGCACATGCCTCTAGTTCCAGCTACTCTGGAGGCTAAAGCAGAAGCATTGTTTGTGTCCATAAGTTTGAGACTGAACTGAGCTATGTTAGCATCACTGCACTCCAGCTTGGGTGACAGAGCCAGACTCTGTCTCTAAAGAAAAAAATAAAATGAGGGTGAGCTTCCAGCATCACTTTTCTGTTCATCACAACACAATTCAAAAGTTATTTTATAGATAAAATTAATCAGACTTGGTGATGAAGTGGATTCAGAGGAGTATATGATACAAGGAAAGAGAAGTCAAGAATTACTCTAAGGACTATACCTTGGCTAATTGAAATATGATGATTTCATTAACTGAGATCCGCAATATAGGAGAAGAATAGACTTTGTGGGGGGAGATGATGCATTCACGTTTGGATATATTGAGTTTGAGGGATCTATGAGACATTCGTCTGAAAGAAATGTAGGGTAGGGAATATTAATTTGAAAGTCAGATGTATTCCTTATACTTGAACCTTGGGAGGTGAATGACAATGACATTGTTCTATGTAGACTGAGAAGACAAGAGAAGGGAAGGGAATTTTAACATTTAAAAGGCAGTTCAGTAGAGTTGGTCAACTGTTGAGTGGGGATAATGCTGGGGATGGAAAGAAAACAAACATGATTTACATTTTAGAAAAAAAACATGACTTCAGATGATAATGAGCTGTCAACAACATGAACCATTCAGATAATGTGAGAATTTGTAGGAAAGTAGTGAAAGCATGTTTTTGCTTTTGTTTGAGAAATGACTGATTTGGGAAAGGAGATGGCTCCTTCTCAAGAAGTTTGCTGATGAAGACAAGAGAAAGAGGGAAGATGGGCTAGGAATCAAAGAAGAATCAAATAGGGAAGATAATTCTATTTGTTTTGCCATAAAATCATATTAAAGAAATACCTTATAAAGCTTTGGGTTCGCATTCTATAATATACATAGGATAAAGTTGGGATATATTTGCCCACCTCAAGTTTTTTTAAAATGATAATTATGTTTTAAGGCATTTACCAGAAGAGATTTTACTTTAAGTATAAAGTGGATCTTCAGAATACTTCCTCTATTTCAATGCCCTTCTATAGCTTTCCCTGTCTTCATTTTTAACCCCTCCAAGTCAGCCCTCTCCTAATTCCCAAGACCATAATAATTGATCAAAAATAAAAATGTAGTTACATTGCTAGATGTTCATGCCTTCCATAATCTGTTTCTTGCCCAGATTCAAATATCATTTAGCACATATTTATTACTTACATTTATGTGAGGTGTAGTGCAGAAGACAGAAAACTAAATGAACAATCATAATACAGCATGTTGCATTCTATAATAGGGAGAAGAATGGCTAACCAGATCTAGAGAGTCCTCCAATGGGGTCATGGGTGAGCCAAGTCCTAAGGAAATGTCAGGAGTTGCCTTCATCTCCCACAAATGTCCCCGCTTTGCTATGGCCTTTCTGTTTCAGATATCCGTGTCTTTGTATGTGCTGTTCCTTCCAAATGAAATGCCTACCCTCACACTCATCAGCCTGTGGAACTCCTATTTATTTTCAAGACTACACATACATGTCACCTATCCTTAAAGCCTTCACTTATACCTAGGATCCTAGGCTGGATTAGGTGTCCTGATTTTGTGGTCCCAAAGGATGCTACAGCTACTTCTGCAGAGACATTTCTCTCCATATACACCTAAGAATGTGCTCTTCAAAGCAGGGTATGTCTTTCTTCTCCAATTCCTCTCTTCCAGCATAGTGCCTGGCATATAATAAATGCTCAATAAATGTTTGTTAAATGGCTGAGTGAATACATGTTGTCTGTATTCTAGAACTTTTTAGGATTTGAGGCAAGGGAGTGCTGTGACCCTTGAAAAACTTCTCTCTCAGATCTTTTCCAGCTCTGTGTTTGGCTGTTAATTACTAAGGTCCTTTACCACAACAAAAGCCCGTGACTCCATTTGACTCTGTGTCTATAAACATATATAAGATTTGATTACTCAAACATGTCTGCAACTGGCAGAGTCTGATGAACTAATTCATTTGACTTCCAACCAATATTTATTAAACATTTACTCTGTGCAAGGATCTGTACTTAGCATAACTATCAACCATGCAGACAGACAAAGACCTTGTCCTCATGGAATTCGTGATTTAAGGAGGGAAACAGTAAAGAAATCAACTTTTATATAAATACAATTTTGGATACAAGTAATGGAAGAAAAATAACATGATGCACCAAAAGAGATTAACAAGGGAGGTCTAATTTAGATTATGGTGTCAGAGTAGGTCCATATGGTGAAGTGATGAAAACTAAGACATAATGGGGGGTGTGGGAGGTGAGGAGAGGGCAAGATCATTGCCTGCTGAGGGGAGGCATTTGAGAGGGCCCTTTGTCAGGAAGGCTGGCATGACCAGAGCCTAGTGAAGGAGAGGCAAGCCCCTCCAGATGAGGTTAAAGAGGTAGGCGGAGGATGCTGTGACTTTTGGGCCAGGCTATAGATTGTGCAATTATTTCTACGAGTAGTAGGAAATTATTGAAGGACTCTGAATAAGAAAATCATATAATCATTTATGTCTATGGCATAGAAAGCGGATTTGAAGAGGCAAGAGGGAATATGAGAGCCCAATCAGAAGATCTATTGGTTAGGAATTTGGATTTGGTTGCTTGTAATAGAAAATCTCAGAGAAGAATGGTTTTAGAAAGCTGGAAGTTTGCTCTCCTCTCATGTGAGCGGAAACCTAGAAGAGACAATCCAGGCTTGGAGTGGCTTGTCAGGGCTGAGACTTCTTTGATTGCCTGGGCCTTTCTCTCATGGGGTGGGAAGCTAAAGCTTCCGCCAGCACATTCACATTTCAGGCAGAAAGAAGAGGAAAGCTTTAAGGGCAAAGACGGAACATGTCAGCCTCCGTCTATCCCCTGCAGCCCCTGCTTTGAAAAGACTTTTCTTTCCCAGAATTCCACCCAACAATTTTTACTCACATTTGTCTACCCAAAGCTATGTCACATGGCCACGCTTATCTGCAAGATAACCTGGAAAATGTTGAATTTTTTTAAAAAACTGGATCTGTTACCCAGCCCAGCAAAATCAGGCTTAGTAAGGAACAAAGAGAAAAATGAATATTTGATAGGCAACACGCTATCTCTGCCCTGTTCACCACTTTCCATCACTCAAAGGGAGAGTAAGTGTGGTTTGCTTGTGTGAGGGATGGTTGTACCCTGTTAGGCGGAAGCAGACTGTTGTTTCTAAGTTTAATCATGGGAAGAGAAATGTGCTAGAATGTAAAAGCACTGAAGAGGAGGCCTAGCAAATGACTATAAGTTGGCTCACTCAAAACCCACCCTTCTAACTTACCTTCCTGAACTAGATTCCTTTGGCACATTATCTGGTTTACACCTCACATGCAGAGTCATCCAAATTTTGGATACAAAAGTGAGCAATGTATAGTGGCATATCCATACTTATAGGGATATCAGCTTCTGTGGCAAGCAACTGACAGACATATCTGGTCCTCCTGGTGCTCCCAAGTTCTGGGGTCTCTACCTTAAGCTTAATAGGGTCTAAACAGTCCAGGGGTGGGTGTGCTTAGGCATTCTTGCTGAGTGTGTTGCCTGTAACTGTGATGTTTATTGCTATAAAGTATCCAGAGGTAGTCCTCTAGCTCTATCATACATTATTTGAGGCAACTAATTTTCTGTAATAA
The DNA here is from genome assembly GCF_028858775.2 of Pan troglodytes. Taxonomy (NCBI): domain Eukaryota; kingdom Metazoa; phylum Chordata; class Mammalia; order Primates; family Hominidae; genus Pan; species Pan troglodytes. The sequence continues at coordinate 154,229,152 of NC_072398.2, read as the reverse complement.
ATACTGTCCTGCTACAAATAGCTAGAGTAGATTCACTTGTCTACAACTAAGGACCCTGAGCAGTATAGAAAGTACTAACCTATGGGCCAGTGTATAGGCAGTTTCTTGTATTGTTGTGAATATAAATTGTTTATATAATATTATGAATACATGGCATTTTATTAAAAGCTCACTATGTGCCAACTACCCATTGAACTCTCCTCTTGGATATCCCAAAGATACCCCACACTTCGACAAGGAACTCCTGATTTTTGCCATTCAGCATTGTTTTTATGGCTTTGGGTTATGTAATCCAGAAATCCAGAAATTTGGGAGGCTTTGTAGACATCCCTCTCAGTGTACACATTTATTCCACAACCAAGTTCTATTTTGCCGCCTAAATACTGTATCTCTGGATTTTAGACACTTTTCTACATTTCCATCATCATCATCATCATCATTCTAATCAAAGCTACCATGATCTCTCACCTGAACTACTGAATTAGTTTCTTAACTGATATAATTGCATCTTCTCTGGACCCCCTCATATCTAGATTTTATAATTTTGCCACAATTTTTAACATGAAATAAGATCAGGTTTCTAACTGGTTAAAATCCTCCAATGGCTTCACATTGCTTGTGGGATACAGACAAATTCATGAAGTTCCTGCACAGCCTGGCCCTTGCCCTCCTTTCCCACACTGCCCCTTGCTTTCTATCTGTCCACATTCTTGTCACACTCCCAGCCCTTGCACATGTCATTTTCTCTTCTAGAATGTTCTTCCTTCCTCTCTTTTCCTAGGGAACTCTCACACATCCTTCAGATCTCAGCTTTAGCACAACTTTCTACTTAACTAGGCTCAGAAAACCATCCTTTATAGCATTAATCACAGTGGCAATTTTAAATGTATTTGTCACTATTTGGTGTATGCCTACCTACATCCACTAAACAGTAAGTTCTATGTAAAAAGGAATAGTATTAGGTCCCTTCTGTACCATATATTGTTTTAATTCATATTTCTTTGATCACTGAGGTTGAACAAGCATAGCACCTTTTGAATAGTGAATAAAAGAATGATCAAGCCAGGTAGTTGTATGTATAATTGATAATTTTGATGGCAAACTTGCAAAGTAGACATTATTTCCAAATCTACAGGCAGGTCCCAAAAGCAGTATGTGACAGGAAAAGGTGGGACATAAATCCAGGTCTGTCTGAATGAACCCTAAGTCTGAATTCCTCCTACTTGACCATGCTGTCTTCCCCCCTTAAATGACACAGAGTATGTGACAGGAAAAGTTGGGACATAAATCCAGGTCTGTCTTAATGAACCCTAAGTCTGAATTCCTCCTACTTGACCATGCTGTCTTCCCCCCTTAAATGACACAGAGTATGTGAGAAGACTTTGTGAAAAATATTGTTGTTTGGTATTTTTTATCCTTATTATCTAGGCTGGGAGAATGAATGAAGGGCAGTACTGCTGCCCATCATCAACATAAAATACCAAATAATGAAGGGAAGTATCTAGCATAACCAGTTTGCACAGCACCACACTGGCAGCATCCTTGTGTTTCGGTTTGGCTGGCAGTCTCAGGAATTTCATATTTTATTAGGTGTCTTGTGATAACAACCACTCAAAACACAATTCGTCTTGATTATTAATGTCTTCAGTATTTCTATAATAAATATAGTGTTCTGATCTGAACCAGATAAAACTAAGACTTTATTCAATTCTCCACATCTCAGAAACCTATAAGTCATCAAGGATGTAATGTGAGAGGCAAAGAACAAAGGGGTAGAAAGATGAGTACAGACAGAAACAACTCATCATTTTCTTATTTCTGAGGAATGTGCCCTCCTGTATTTCTGACTAACTCTAGCCAATTACTTTGATTTGCAGCTGTGGGAGGGGATTGGTTTCCTCCAGCTAAACGCATGGTCTACTCCTTCTACTTAGCAGAGTAGCAAGAGGGAAGGTGCATAGCTCCTTACAGTCTTAAGAGGACCCAAGTCCTGAGGGAAATAACAAAAGAGCAAACAGAATTTGGGAAACACTGCCAAGGGCAGGAGGAGTAGGGACTCTGAGGACTATAAATGTCAGGCTAACTGATACCCAGCTACTCCAGTCCCCATCTTAAATTAGGAAAGGGAGGAAACAAAATCAGGACAGTTTTTCCAAGATATTCAACATGACCAAAGTTACTTATTAAGTGGTGACAGATATTAAGAAGAATGCTCTGGTATATTGCTTTAAAAAATGTTAGTTTTTTTTCTTTGAGTTGGGGTCTCACTCTCTTGCCTAAGCCAGGGTGCAGGAGCACAATCATGGCTCACTGCAGCCTCGACCTCCCGGGCTCAAATGATCTTCCTGCCTCAACTTCCTGAGTGCTGGGACTACAGATGCGCACCACCAAGCCCAGCTAATTTTTGTATTTTTTTAGAAATGGGGTTTCACCATGTTGCCCAGGCTGGTCTCGAACTCCTGGGCTCGAGTGACACGCCTGCCTCAGCCTCCCAAAGTGCTGGGATTACAGGTGTGAGCCACCACACCAGGCCAACATTTCACTATTTTTCTATTGAGGATTTGAAAGCTGAGATATTATAAGAAGCAGAAAGCTGTCCATTAAAAATCAACCAATAATGGTGCCACTAGAAATAACCTCTGTTAAGTTTTGATCAGACATTTTGCTTCCAGTATTATATGAATCTCTTCACACAACTGTTAACAGCCTAAATATACAATTTTGCATCTTTTTTTATAAGATATAGTGGTATTATTTTACCATGTCATTAAAAATTTTTCACAGACACAATTTGAATAGACAGCATAGTATTTAATTATACAGATACACATACCCTACTTAACCCTAGCCCTAATTTTAAGATGTTTTTCTTGTTTCCTTTTATTATATAGCACGATAATAAACATTTTTGTTGCTAAATCTTGTCTATATGTGTCATTATTTCCTTAGGCCAGATTCTGTAAGGGGATTTTTGCATCAAAGGATGTGAAAATTAAGGCTTCCAATACAAATTTCAAAATTCCTTTCCACTGCCAGCATGAGTTAATCTCACTTTAAATATTAGCAATTTAGAAAACTTTTAATATTCCAAAGAGTAGTAATAGTCTTATTTTTTCATTTATTACTGAGAGTCAATGAGAATATTATATTTACAGTTTATATTTCTTCTTTTAGAAAATACGTTTATGTATCCTTGGCCTGTTTTTCTATTGGACGTTGTTCATTTTCTTAAAGATTTATGTAAGCCCCTTGTATAGCTAGAACATATATAGCTTCATAAGACTAAGGCCTATGAGTAGTTGTGTTTCCTGAAAACAATAGAGTTTGACAATTCAGTTGGCTCTAATTCATCTAATTTACTATTAACATTTTAGAAGATGGCCAACGAGATTAAAGAGATAATCAAGACTAATCAAGCAACTTTAACATTTTGTCTATGATAAGTGATCTTTCTGTAACCAGGGCTCAGATAAAACAAGCATATTTTTAGGAGGAAAGAGGAGTTCCAAAGACCCTCATGGTCTGAAGGGAATTCGTGTTTGCATTCAAGGTAAGAATTCCACTTCCATTTGACTTCCTATCTAGGTGGTGACCAACTACGTGTGTTTAAAATGCAAACTGATCAGCGAGTTAGAAAATTAAGATGAAAAGGCTTGAGCAGTTCCTTCTATGTTGCTTTATATTGCTAGAATGATGTGTTCCCAGACAAGGTAAAATAAGTTATACAAAAGTCAAACAATAAAAAATAAAGGTGCAGAAAAAAATATAAATCAAATTATTAAGAATGGCCTGGAAGAGGAGAATCGGGGAGTTTTTTATTTCCATCATTATGCTTTTTTGCATTTGTTTTAGTAAGTATGTATACTACAAACACATTGTCAGAGAAAACAATAAAGCTATCAAAAAGTGGCCTGAATTTTTGGCAAATTCAACAAATTTAATGGTTATTCCTCAAAGATCTAGAAGCAGAAATACCATTTGACCCAGCAATCGCATTTCTGTGTGTATACCCAAAGGAATATAAATCATTCTATTATAAAGATACATGCACACATATGTTCATTGCAGCACAATTCACAACAGCAAAGAATAGGAAATCAACCCAAATGCCCATCAATGATAGACTGATAAAGAAACTACCATCAGAGTGAACAGGCAACCTACAAAATGGGAGAAAGTTTTCACAACCTACTCATCTGACAAAGGGCTAATATCCAGAATCTACAAAGAACTCAAACAAATTTACAAGAAAAAAACAAACAACCCCATCAAAAAGTGGGCGAAGGACATGAACAGACACTTCTCAAAAGAAGACATTTATGCAGCCAAAAAACACATGAAAAAATGCTCACCATCACTGACCATCAGAGAAATGCAAATCAAAACCACAATGAGATACCATCTCACACCAGTTAGAATGGCAATCATTAAAAAGTCAGGAAACAACAGGTGCTAGAGAGGATGTGGAGAAATAGGAACACTTTTACACTGTTGGTGGGACTGTAAACTAGTTCAACCATTGTGGAAGTCAGTGTGGCAATTCCTCAGGGATCTAGAACTAGAAATACCATTTGACCCAGCCATCCCATTACTGGGTATATACCCAAAGGACTATAAATCATGCTGCTATAAGGACACATGCACATGTATGTTTATTGCAGCACTATTCACAATAGCAAAGACTTGGAACCAACCCAAATGTCCAACAATGATAGACTGGATTAAGAAAATGTGGCACATATACAACATGGAATAATATGCAGCCTAAAAAATGATGAGTTCATGTCCTTTGTAGGGACATGGATGAAGCTGGAAACCATCATTCTCAGCAAACTATCGCAAGGACAAAAAACCAAACACCGCATGTTCTCACTTATAGGTGGGAATTGAACAATGAGAACACATGGACACAGGAAGGGGAACATCACACTCTGGGGACTGTTGTGGGGTTGGGGGAGGGGGGAGGGATAGCATTAGGAGATATACCTAATGCTAAATGACAAGTTAATGGGTGCAGCACACCAGCATGGCACATGTATACATATGTAACTAACCTGCACATTGTGCACATGTACCCTAAAACTTAAAGTATAATAATAATAAAATAAAATAAAGAAAATGTGGCACATACACACAACGGAATACTATGCAGCCATAAAAAGGAATAAGCTCGCATCCTTTGCAGGGACATGGATGGAGCTGGAAGTTGTCATCCTCTGCAAACTAACACAAGAACAGAAAACCAAACATCGCATGTTCTCACTTATAAGTGGGAGCTGAACGATGAGAACACATGGACATATGGGGGGAACAACACACACTAGGGCCTGTTGGGGGTGGAGAACATCAGGAAGAATAGCTAGTGGATGCTGGGCTTAATACCAGGGTGATGGGTTCATCCGTGCAGCAAATCACCATGGCACTCATTTACCTGTGTAACAAACCTGAACATCCTGCACTTGTACAGCGGAACTTAAAATAAAAGTTGACTTTTAAAAGACTAAAATAAAGAGAAAATGATACTACCAGAGCTGTAACATGTGATTATTAGTGGAGGGAAAATTTGGAAGCAGCATTTCTACTAACACCAAAGAAGGGGCATGTATTCAGTGATAAGATAAATTTCCTTGCAGTTACCAGAAGGGAAAACTAGAGAGTGTGATTTGGAGTCAGACAGACCTAGACCTAGACCACTACTCATTAACTGACTAATCTTAGAAAAGCCCTTTACTCTCTGATCCTCATCTTCCTTATCTGTAAAACAGGGACTAAGAATACCCACTTGTAGGATAACTGTGAAAATTAGCGCCAAGATATGCAACACATTTAGCATAGGTGGACACAAAGTAGGTACTGAGTAAATGGATAAATATTATGTTTATTATAATTTTCACATGCTGATCACACAATTTGTCCTGACACAGTGAATCAGCAGAATACTCACTGACTTCCTGAAGGGAAATCCAAGATAGGTACCTAGCAACTAGTCCAGAGCCTAGGATATCTTTTTGTAGGTATTATTTAAAGCCACTACTTACTGAGTACTCACTATGTGCCAAGCATTGGCATAAGTGCTTTTTATGCAGCACCTTATTTTAATCCCCAAATAATTATTTGAGGTGCTTTCTTTCCCCACTTTACAGATAAAGACACTGCTCAGAGAGGTTAAATAACTTGCCCAGGAGTTGGCAAGTCATGGAATGGGATTTGACCAACAGATATTTAGCTTCATAGCTAGGCTCAGAACCACTAAGGTGCTCAATACATGATATTTGAGTGAATGAATAAATATTGAATATGATGATAATATCCCCAAAGCCAGTTCTGCAATCAAGAGAAACCTGCATTCTATCCTGGGTGAGTTTGAAGTTCTAGCTAGGAAACAGAAGGACTTTGGGGCCTACATGCATTTAACTTTTTTTCCCAACAGACGTTTCTGACTCTGTATGAAAAAGGACTCCTTCTAGTCAAACCTCCATACAGGGTGTTAGATGAACAAGATTTAGCCATTAGATAAAATTTGTGTCAAGAGATAAAATACACATCACAAAAGCTGGGAAAAATATGTTTGGCAAAAGACACAGTAACCTGACCAAGAGGGTTTTAAAATGAGATGTGGACAAGAGAAAAGAAAATAAATAAAACCACCAAGGCACATTCAATGGAGGACAGCAGGTATGACAAAGAAAATCACCATCATGAGGTTGCACCTAACAATTCTCAAGGAAAGACTGTGAGAAGTGGATCAGTCACAGGCCTTGCAGCACCAGGCATTTTGACATGGCCAAGGGAGATAGGGAGGTGTTCAGGAAAAACAAACAGTATGTGAAAGCACGCATGGGATGAAGCAGGGGAGACGACATAGCACAGTAAAGGGACTGTAACTGTGTTAAAATGGTTGTATGGAAGGATATCCACAGGGAATTATGAGAGGGAATCTAGAAAGACTGGCAGGATTCAAACTAGGAATATCTAGTCTGGCATGCTTTGAAGTTTGCGTTTTTTCCTGATAAAGAAGAGGAGCCACTGTCAGATTTTAAGAAGAGGAGCCACTGTCAATGATACTTTCAATTTTGTGTGTTTTTAATGGAAATTGGATGGAGAAAGTAATGACAGTTGGCCATACTGGTGGTTAGGATGCATATGAAGTAATTAGGGCAAGAAAGCATGATGATCTAAATGCAACACTGTGTAGAGAAACTGGAAGGAATAAGGCTGGTTCATGAGCTGTTTAGAAAATAGAAGCCATAGACCTGGTTGTGTGGGATGCAGGAGGAAGAAGCATTGCAGATGACTCATCAAACATGGAACATCTGCACTTGCTTCCTTTTTCTCCCAATGTCTCAGTTAAAATGTCATTCCATCAGAGAAGGAGTCTCTTACCACATTATTAAAAATAAATCCCTTTCCCATTTTCTGTCTATCACATCATCCTATTAATGTTTTTCTTAATAGCAATCTCAATTGGCAATTATTCTACCTATTTATTTACTAGCTATTGTTTTTCTCTCTCACTAAGTCATAAATTCAATGAGAAGAAAGATACTTTTTGTTTTATTCATCACTACAGAGCCAGACACATACTAGGCAGTTATGTTCATGATTCTAACCTGGGCAACTGAGAGATAGTAGTGCCAATGACAAAGTTAGAAAATACAGAAAAAATAACAGATTTTGGTGGGGGCAGAGGATGAAGTTGAGAAATTCTGCTTTGGAAGTAAATAGTTTTAGGTGTTTGTAGAAATTACAAATGGGGTATCTAGTGGCCAATTGATCAAACATCTGTGAAACTCAGGGCACAGACATGGGCTGGAAATGGGGGTTGAAGAGCCAACTGTATTTAACAGCAGCATTGAAACCATTCATATGATGAGGTTCTGTGCACACAGGCACTGATCCAAAGAGATAAGTAGGGGCTGAAATCCAAGCCTGGGTCTGGCTTGCCAAGCCTTATGCCCTAGAGCAAATCTAAAGCCCCTGGAGAAAAGAATGTTTTATTCTTCACCAAAATCTCCTGTTGGCTGGACAAGCCACATGCCCAAGAAACTGCGACACCTGCCAAAGCGAAGAGGAGCTCCTTTTTCTAATTTGCACAAAATTACAGTCTAGGCAGACTGCATGCCAGAATATGAAGAATATTCTGAGTGTAGAATGGACAACAAAGGACTTACCACAAGTATCATTCTGTTTGGCTAAATTTTGATGCATGGGTGATTTCAGCTGAGAATCTATTGGAGGCTGGGTGCGAGCTCCTGGGTGTGAGTGATTCCATTCAAAGCCTAGCTCCTTTACTTACTACCTGTCACCCCAGAAAAGTCACTTTATCTTTCCTGGTTTCAATTTTCTTATTTTTAAACTTGGGAAAACAGCAGTACTCATCCCACAGGCTTCTAGAGATGAGGTAAAATGATGTCAACAATGCATGTAGCACAGTGCTTGGCACAGACCAAGCCCTGGGAAATGTTGATTACCATTATCAGAACTATGGTGGCCGCCTGATGTGCCACCACACAGACTCCTCTTCAGGAATAAAAGATTTTTCCCCCCAGTGAAGAGTGCTGCTAACAGAAAGCTCTTACAGCTTCTACAGAGATAGCCATGGCCCCAGAGAGCCATTTTACCCTAGATCACACATCGTCCCCAGAGTAACAAGCATCCAGTGAATAGTCCATGTGTAACATAGAAGCCAAGCCCTTTCACCCAAATTCAGAAAAACTCTGAAGGCTTATCCCAGCTTTGGAACTCCCCTTAGGGTCATCTCAGCCTCTGTGGTGACTGTATTACAGCTCCAACTTCTCCTTCTGCACCCTTAGTTTTCCTTTCAGAGTTGAAAACATCCCCAAAAAAGATCATGCACATTAATCTCCATCTCAGAACCTGCTTCCCAGCAAACCAAATCTGAAACAGTTGGTGCTGAGAGTGATTGGTGGAAGAGATGCTGCGACAAGATTTTGGAGCTTGCTTACCCACCATCTGATGGCAACGAAAACCCAATCACTGGTAGCAGGTGGAACACAGATAGTCCCTGATTCGTGGTGCAATTGTTAAAACTTCTACCAGTTTTAAAAGAGAAGGCACACTAGTGGAAGATAATGCATCAGCTGGTTGATGTATTAGGCTTTTAGGAGATATGGAAGAAATAGTAGCTATAAGTAGAATGAAATTGGGTGGCCATTGCTACCCAATCAAACTGACCTCTGGAAAAAGATAACAAGAAGTCAAGAGTGTTTAATCAATGACAAGCTTACTAGGAAAGTCAAAGGGCTTCTTTGGAAGCAAACAAAGATGCTCTGACCTCCTACAGTGGGAGGGCAGAGAAAGCTGGGACCAAGCGTAGGACTTCATTGGAAGAGTAGCATAAATCCAAAGAAAGTTAAATTCCTAACCAAGGAAGGTCAGCTATGCCAAGCTCAGGGCCTTGGCAAGAAAGAATGTGATCCTGACACATGGGACATCTATACATCTATGTTGATGCACCTGCAAAAACTAACTCCCAGATCCTCTGAACCCTCTGAGCCTAAGGAAGTAGCCCTTCTTTAAGAACTAGCATTTCTCCTTTGCTTGTTACAGAGGCAAGGGAGGATGACCCACAGCCCTCTCTCCAAGATGAAATGTGTTCCTCTCCAGCAATGCCTCACCTTCCCTCCCAGTCACTACGCAAATAATAAGTGTAAAATTACACCACAGCCTAGCTGGAGACATGCTCGGCTTGATAAACAGGAAAGGGAGTATATCCCAAAGAAGCCACAAAACATAGCTAGCATGTAATGACAGGGTCTGGGATAATACACATGGGACTGGATTCTGGGGATGCTTTATCAAGGAAGTTGAACATAATGTTTGATAAGGAAGAGCTTATCAATTTGGGAGCACTTTCTCGGGATATAAGATTTAATACCCTGGAAAGGATTTTGGAAGATGATGTGAGCATGCTGCTAGAATAACACCTATAAGCATGGTAAAAATGATGATCCACACAGCATGAACTGGAATAACTATGACATATGGTGAAAGGAAGGAATGAAAGACTCAAAGAAGTGGGCCATAATAAAGTGGATATATTCTTCAAGGCCAAAACAACAACTAGAGGACTATGTTCCATGGGAGAGTCCAAATGATATACCATTTACCAAAGTAATAAAGAATACACTAGTGAGATGGGCACCACTGTCACTAAGCAGTTTAGTGGTGCCTTGCCTCTGCAGGCCAGAGCTGACAGTTGGAGATTCCATTACAGGATTGGGCTCACAAATAATCAGGCTATAATAAGACCTGAAACATTAAAGACCAGATGCCAGAAGCCATATGGATTCAATTACGTTGAGTGACAAAGTCAGAAGAACTGCCAGGGGGCCTGACCTTCAGAGGATATGGAGATGGTTAATTGTGTATGACATTCCTGAGGGGGAAATAGATGAGTAGTCAAAAATAATACTAGTCAATATACCCAATCAAAAAAATGAAGGATAGATGAAGTGATACTTTGTGAAGATGAGAATGAAGAAATAGGGAAGTCACTCCAATAAAACGTTACAATTCCTTTCCCAGTTTCCAAGCCTAAGCTAGGTTTCAGACCCAGAATCCACTGACTAAGAGATGGTGAGCCACAGGAAGAAGGCCCCTATAACCAAACAAGTGTACATAATAATGATTGCCCCTTAGGGACTATTTTAACTGAAAACACTTTTGAAACAAAACGTGTGGGATTCTTCACCCATGCCAGCCAATTTAAAGACACCAGCTGGGTGTCCTGCAATTTAATTCAATTCTGACACTATGTACCTAAAGTTAGCATCAAATCCTACAAGTTAAGGACTCAGTTTCACAAGATCGCCCTTACTTCAGATGCTAATCACCAGTCCCATGCCTCCCATCATAAATTGGGGGTTCCATGACTCCATCCTCAGGTTTAATAATTTGCTATAACCACCCACAGAATTCAGGAAAATAGTTTACTTGCTATTACTGGCTTATTGGAAAGGATACAACTCAAGAATTGCCAAATGGAAGTCATGCATAATGCAAGATATGGGGAGGGGGAAAAGTGTGCAGAGCATTCATGCCCTCTCTGGACATGCTCCCTCCAAGCGGCTTAATATGTTTGCCAACTCAAAATCTCTCCAAACTCTGTTCTGTGGAGTTCTAAGGGTTCTATGGAGATTCCATTACATAGGCAAGATTGATTAAATCATTGGCCATTGGTTATTGCACTCAATCTCCAACCCCTCTTCCCTCCCTGGAGGCTAGGGGATAGAGCTGACAGTTCCAACCCTATAATCACATGGTTGGTTCTTCTAGACACCAGCCTCTGATCTGAAACTATCCCGGGGCCCACCAAGAGTCAACTCATTAGCATAAACTCAGATATAGTTGAAAAGGGCTTATTAGTAATAACAAAGATTCTCCTTTCACTCCAATCACTCAGGAAACAGTGAGGGTTTTAGGAGCTCTGTGGTGGGAACCAGAGAGGAAGACCAAATATATATATTTTTTATAGCACAATATCCCACCCCTAAACTGACCTTCAGCCATTTACTTGAGTGGCAGTACACTGAAGAAAGATTACCCAAACACTGAGAAGGCTCTTGAACCCAGGGTCTGGGTTGACACTGATACCTGGAGACCCAAGGTCATATTATAGTCCTCTGCTAGCATGAGGATATAGAGGGACAAGGCAATAAATGTAGTCCTAGCCCAGTTCCAGGTCACAGTAGGTCCATTAAGTTCTTGGACCTACCTAATATTCATTTTCTCAGTCCCCACATGTACAATTAATATGAACACACCTAGCAGTTGGCATAACTGACACAGGGAATGCTCTGCCTATAAGACAAGAGCTATTATGGTGGGGAAGGCCAAGTGAAAGCCTCTGAAATTGTTCCACACTCTAAGGCAACATAGAAAATTAAAAATAATATTACATCTCAGGGAGAATGGAAGAAATTCATGTCACTCTTAGACCTAAGAGATGTAGAGATGGTGATCCCTATCGTAAGAGCATTTAATTTATAATTCTGACCTCCATGAAGAAGTAGATGAATCCTGGAGGATGATAGTGTGCTCCTGCAAATTCAAAGAGTAGGAACCCTATTTGTAACTGCTATACTAGATATGTTATCTATACTAGAGCAGATTAACACAATCTCAGATATATGCTATGCAGCTATTGATCTGGCAAATAAATTCTTTTCCACCCCTATCAGAAAAGAGGATCGGAAATAGTTGCGCTCACTCGAACAGACAGCAATATATATTTGCAGACTTCCCCTAGGGCTTTGTGGAAGAGACAGAACACAGGACATCAAATGATCATGCAGTCCGAACTGTCCATCATGTCAGACTCACCAACTCATAAAATTGGATAGGCCCAGCAGCAATCCATCTTAAATTGGAAGTGGTACAGCCAAAATTGAGCATAAGCAATTTTGAGGTGCACAAGCAGGCTACGGGAGGAGGTAGGACAGATCGACATGCCATCCACCCCGGTTTTTGCACCAGCAATTCTCCCTCACCCATTCTTCCACACCTATGGCCCCCTGGGCAATCCCTGATGACCCACTAATGGATGAAAAAAAGACCTCCAAATTTGGTTTATAGGTGTGTCAGTTTGCCATTGGAGTGAAAGCTGAAAATAAACAGTGGCAGCAATATGATGTCACTTCATGGTGTCCCTGACAGTAATGAGTGGAAATCCTCTCAATAAGAGTTTTGAACAGTTTACCAGGCCATCCAATCTGTGTCAAAAGTGAAGTGGCTCAATGCAAGAGTATACGTGGACTCGTGGACAGTAGCAAATGGTGCCCCTGGTTAGCCAAAGGCCTGAAAAGAGAAAAATAAGAACATCAGAAACAAGGAATTATAGAGAAGAGCGATTTGATAGTGAGCACTAAGTAGTTGTAATCTATCAAGATTATATTGCCACTTATTCTCTCTCGGCACAGTTCTTCCTTCTGCCCTTCATGCTCCTACATGGTGAACCCAAGAACACAACATAATATATCTTCAACTGAGAGTCTGCTACCTAGGGAAACCAACCTACAAAAAATACCTCAAACATTGAAATCATAACTTTGTTTTCTGCTGTATTCCCAGTGCCTAGTTCTGTCTGGCACATATTAGGTTCTTAATAAATACTTGTTGAATAAATTATTAAACCTCAAGGAAGCTGATTTGACAATACCCATGACAGAACTATTTCTGAGCTCTGTACCCAAATGTAAATTCTTGCCTCCTTGGTCCTAATGTAGGTTCTAGCAGCCTGAGGAAGACATAAAATGGCAAGGGGAAGAGGATCATTCTTACTAAATTTTGTAGGCCCAAATTGTCATAACCACAAACACACACATACACATAGGCACACACACACACTCAAACAGACATACCAAAACACACACTTTTGTCTGCATTTTGGACAGCCATATTATATATTAATAACTTATAAAATCATTAATAACACAAAAATATCATTATAAAAGAATAGTTATTGAACTTCTTGATAAATTGTATTAGAGAAAAAATAGCATTTTTGTAGATCATTAGATCTTTTAAACCCACAAAAAAGAGTCACTTGGTTGTCATTCAATATTGCTGGCTTAACATTTTTTCATGGACACTCAAATGCAATGCATCAGTACAGTTAAAAATGTGCTACATGTTGTAAAAATAATTTATGTTCATATATTCAAAATAACAGAGATATAAATTTTAAAATATATATATGTAGTGTTAGTTGAAGGCCAAACTGGAAGAGAGTTTGAGAAATGTTCTTGGTGATATTTGATGTTATGCATAATAGCATCTGCTGTGGTTTAAATGTGTCCCCCAAAGTTTATGTGTTGGAAACTCAATCCCAACGCAACAGTGTTGAGAGGTGGGACATTTAAGAGATGATTAGGTCATGACAGCAGACCCCTCATGGACTAATGCCATTATCATGGGGTTGGGTTAGTTAACATAGGAGTCGGTTTCCTATAAAAGGTTGAGAGTCAGCCTCCTCTCTCCCTTTTTCTCATGTGTGCACTCTCTTGAGCCAAATAAGTTTCCATTCATTATAAATGTTGAAGTCTGTGGTATTCTGTTATAAGAACGTAAAACAGACTAAGACAGAAAATTGATACCAAGAAATGGGGCTGTTTTTATAACAAATACCTGAATTTGTGGAAGTGGTTTTGGAACTGATTGAGTGGGTAGAAGGCTGGGAGAGTTTGGAGGAGCAGCCTAGAAGAAGCCTAGATTTCTGTGAATGGATAGTTAAGGACAATTCTGGTGAGGGCTCAGAAGAAGACAAGAGCTATAGGGAGAGCTTAAATCATAGAGATGCCTTAAGTGGTCAGGATCAGAATGTTGGTAGAGATATAGGCAGTAAAGGCCATTCTAGTAAGGTCTCAGAAGGAAATGAAGAACAAGATATTGGAAACTGGAGTAGAGGTCATTCTTGTTATGTAGTTGCAAAGTCCTTGTCCATGTCCTAGTACTTTGTGAAAGGCAGAACTTAAGAGTGATGAACTAAGATATCTGGTGGAAGAAATCCAAGCACTTTTAGATTTCTCATCTTTTTTTGAGATGGAGCCTCCCTCTGTTGCCCAGGCTGGAGTGCAGTGGCACAATCTCGGCTCACTACAACCTCTACCTTCTGGGTTCAAGCGATTCTCCTGCCTCAGCCTCCCAAGTATCTGGGATGACAGGTGCCCGCTGCCATGCCCAGCTAATTTTTGTATTTTTAGTAGAGATGGCGTTTCTCTATGTTGGCCAGGGTGGTCTCAAATTCCTAACCTCAAGTAATCCACCCATCTCGGCCTCCCAAAGTGCTGGGATTACAGGTGTGAGCCACTGCACCCAGCCACGTTCTTAGATTTCTCAGCAGCAAAGTGCTCAAGGTGATGCATAGCTTCTTTTGGCTGTTTAAAGTAAAATGAGTGAAGAGAGAAATGATTTAAAGATGGAATTAATAATTTAAAGGAAAGAAAAATGAAAAGATTTGGAAAACTCTTGGCCTGGCCTTGTAAAGATTTAAAAAGCATGTTTGAGAAAGAATACCAAGGGCGTGACCAAGCAATTGTTTGCTAAAGAGATTAATATGGATAGAAGGAAGCTAGGTTCTATTCACCAAGATAAGGAAATAATGACCCTGAAGGCATTTCAGAGATCTTTAAGGAAAGCTAAGACCTTGAGGGCAAGGTTTCCAGAGAGGTGCCCAAGGCACATCAGCATTTGTTGCCTTACACTGCTTCAGTAGTCTGTCTCCCTATATTCCAATACAGTGCCCCTCAGTCACCCCAGCTGTGATTCAAGTGTTTCCAGGTGTGGCTTAACTTGTCACTCTGAGAGGTGCAAGCCTCTGCAGCACCCAAATGGTGCTAATTCTGCAGTTGTGCAGAATGCAATAGCTGTGGGGCCATGGCAGCCTCCATCTATATTTCAAAGATGTTTTGGACAGTGTGGGGCCCTAGGCAGAGACTCATCACAGGGCAGAGTCACCACAGAGAATCCTCACTAGAGCAATTCCCAGTGGAGCCACGGGAGAAGACAACCTCCAAAACCTCCGAACTGTAGAGCTACCAGCATGCAACTCCAGCCTGGGGAAGCTGCAGGCACAAGACTTCAACCCATTTGAGCTGTAGGGTGGAATGAGACTCGCAAAGCCATAGGAATAGGGCTGCCCGAGACCCTGGGGGCCCAACTGCCACCCTAGTGTGTCCAGGATATGAGACATGAAGTCAAAGATTATTCTTCAGCTTTAAGGCTTAATATTGTTTTCTCTGTTGGTTTTTGGACCTGCTTGAGACCAGTTTCCCCTTTCTTCCTGCCGATGTATCCCTTTTAAAATGGAAATGTCTTTCTTATGCCTATCCACCACTGTAATTTGGAATCATGTGATTTTTTTTAACTTCACAAACTCACAGCTGGAAAGGAATTCTCCTCAGGATGAGTTTCACCCACATCTGATTCAGATTATACTCTGAACATTGGACTATTGAGTTGGTGCTGGAATGAGGTAAGACTTTGGGGCTACTGAGATGGAAAGAAATTCATTTTGCATGTGAGAAGGACATAAATTTTGAGTGCCAGAAATGGAATGCTATGGGTGAAATTTGTGCCCCAAAGTTCATGTGTTAGAAACTTCATTCCCAATGCAAGAGTGTTGAAAAGTGGGATCTTTAAGGGGTGATTAGGTCATGAGGGCTCTGCCCTCATGAATTGATTAATGCTGTTATCGCTAGAGTGGGTTAGACATCACAGGAGTGGGTTCCTGTAAAAGGATGAGTTCAGCTCCCCTCTCGCACACAAGCATGAACTTGTGCACTTGTTCTCTTGCCCTTCCACCCTCCTCCATGAGATGGCACAGCATGAAAGCCCTCAACAGATGTGGGCCCTTAGACCTTGGACTTCTTAGGCTCTAGAAGTGTAAGAAATAAATTCCTTTTCTTTATAAATTACCCAGTCTCAAGAATTCTGTTAGAGCAGCACAAAATGGAGTAAGACAGCATTCCTCCTAAAATGTGACAAATTAACTACTTGCTTTTTGTCAGGTTCCCTTCCTAACTTGCTCTCATATTCTACTTGCCTGAATAGAGAAAGAACTGAAAGTTCTGCTTGCACTATTATTTGTGAGATAATAAAAATTCTAATTTTAATCAAAATAATTTTCTATGTAGATGGGCCAGAATAAGTTGATTGAATATGAAGCTTGGGATCTCATATAATTTAATAAAACTGTATTGATCCAGCCTGAGTGTAGGAAAGAGCTTCTACTTATCTGAAGGCTGTGGTGGTGACAGCAGCTGCGGCAGCCTGACATGGTACTTTAACTTGCAACATAGTTGTCTGGGACATTGAAGTAGCAGCATTTTAATTACCAATTGTAGATGGTAGTTAGAAATTCATGTATCTCAGTATTTTTTGGGCTGGATGATCACTAAAATGTTAGGTTAATCTTTATTGCTAATCCATCTTTCATTTATTTATTTTTAAGTATTTGGTTATGTTTACTATATTTAAAAGTAATATTTACACACTATAAAAATGCTAAAGCTAAAGTTATGGACCTCCTCTTCCCTTCCCAATTCAATCCATATTTCATTATTATGAACAGGGAATGTATGTGTGGGGGGGTATAAATATTTTATATACATTCATTTTTATATAAATAAATTGCAGATTTGTCCTATTTTTTATATTTTTTCAATCATTTGCTAGATGGTCTATGATATGGCTTGGCTGTGTCCCCACCCAAATCTCATCTTGAATTGTAGTTCTCATAACCCCCACATGTCATGGGAGGGACCTGCGGAGAGGTAATTGAATCATGGGGGTGGGTTTTTCCCATGCTGTTCTTGTGATAGTGAATAAGTCTCACGAGATCTGATGATTTTATAAAGGGCAGTTCCCCTGCACATGCTCTCTCTTGCCTGTGTCCATGTAGGACTTGCCTGTGCTACTCCTTCGACTTCTGCCATGATTGTGAGGCCTCACCAGCCATGTGGAGCTGTGAGTCCATGAAACTTCTTTTTCTTTATAAATTACCCTGTCTCGGGTATGTCTTTACTAGAAGCATGAGAACAGACTAATATAGTCTATATTTTGGTTTTATTTTGTTTCATAAATTTTCATTTCTGACCTGCTTTTAGTTCTTCCAGTGTTAATTTTGTAACGACATAAAATACATAGATGTCTCTGTTTCTTGGTTTAACAATGTTATTTTGAATCTGTTGTCTCTAATATGAAAGGTGAGAACATTAGCATGTATACCTCTCTCCTTGTTCCTCTCCAAATCTCCACCACCTCACAACCTCAGTTTTGTCAATGGTATTATTACTTTTTCACCTTGTCAATCATAACAACATTTATAATTTGGTTTGCAACCGTAATTCTAATAGTTTGTTAGCCCCTTCTCTTTTTGTAATAGCTTTCTAATGCCAGAGTTCTTCATTTCCATTCTCATAATTGGCATAATTTCTTTATTAATTACAGCTCAAATGTTTGAGAATATATTACTCCTGTATTTATTCATAAACAAATTGGCTTGATACAAATTCTCGGATTACCCTTTATTATCTCCTCTTAGACCTCTAAAACTATTGTTACAGTATCTCAAAAATTTGAGGCCAGTCTGATTTTTCCTTTCCGTATGCACTTACTCTTTCTACATGGATATCAATAGGGCTCTTTTTAATTTTTTCCTGGGGTTCGCTGCCTCAGCACACCATGCCTTGGGGTTATTTTTGTATTTTTTCTTTTGTGTTGTTCTTTCTGGAACAACCTGATGTAAGAGAACAACACACTCTCCTGGAGGTCAGAAGACCTGGGTACTAAAACTTGACATAAATGGATGATTTTGAATAAGTTATTGAAGCTCTCTGGGACCCAATTTCTATATAGTAATATAGGAGGAAACATTACATTATCTCCAAGGAAACTTCTAGCTCCCAAAGCCAATGATACCCATTCAGATGCATGGCTTTATGCAATATTTATTAAGCTACTGCAATTCTTGATAAACTGATGCTATCATAATAAATTTAAGTTAATTATAACAAAAAAGAGTGAATAGATGTGAATATCTCTTTAGCTCTTCCTTCTTGCTACAGGTTCAGTTGGTTAACATTTAACATAAATGAATGTTCATACGTGATGCTATAAAGGATATGGGAGAATAAGTAGGAGAAAGAAACAAAAAACATTCAAAGCCTCAGGCTTTATTCTTAGGGTCAAGGTTCAATCTTGCTTGGAGTCATCATATCAGTGGGAAAATCGCTGGGCTATGAGTCCAAAAATCTGGATTCTTGTCCTATTAATGCAACCGACTCATTGGTATGAATTTGGGCAACTGAGTTAGATAAACCCAGATTTGAATCCTGGCTTTGCCATTTCTAAGCTGTGTGATGTTGGACAAATTACAACATTTCTCTGAGCCCCAGTTCGCCCATATGTAAATAACAATAATTATTCCAATGTTCAAGTGATGTTGTGAGTATTAAATGAAGCACATTTATTTAAATGGATGTTTGGTTCTCCACCTCCAAGCCACTTTCTGTCTGAGTGCTCGTCCCATTTTAACATTCTGTGAGTCTAATTAAAATTGGGACAACATAACATATTGTTCATTTCCCCCCATTTCTCTGTAATATTTTTATAAAGCACTTGTCATTATAGTTTGGGTGTAACATTTTTCTATTACTTGGAAATCTCATTTTTAATAAAATATTTACTGATGATCCATTTATGGTCCCTAATTAGGCATGACTGATGGGTATCCTTGAGACCACCATTTAGTAATTGCAAAATAGATACCATAAAAATACATAAAGAGGAAGAAAACTGCCTCATAGCAGCCAGATTCTCCTCATTCCTCTATTTAACAGTTTCATTAGATCTGGGGAATTCTCTGAAGTCAAAAAGAAATTAGATTTGTGAACAAGAAACTTGACATTTTGTTTCTAAATAATTCATCTGCAGAATTTGAATTTGACATGAAATCTTGTTCAATTAAAGAAAAGAAGTTAAATATAGTATTTTGCAAACAGAAAACAGGTGCTGGTTAATATACTATATTCTGGTTCTGTTAAAAATGCGAAAGAGAAATAAACTATATGCTTAACTGCTTTAACTTTTAATTTTGTTTCCTGAAGCCATACATCATCTGGCTAGGTGATGGATGGTATCATTTAAACTCAATTCTCAAAAAAAAAAATAGTCCATTAGGTTGCAAATAAGATTGTCATATTTTCCATTGACAAAAAGAAAAGGTAAGAGATGAATAAATTAGCAATCTAGCATTCCTCCTCAGGGAATCTGGCATTAAATATTTTTGAAGTAGTGAGCAGTGTGGTGGAATCAACTCTAGGATGAGCTCTATCCTGAGGTCCTGAGTAAGGTGACCTCAGGAAATGGCTCCATCTCTTTGGGCCTCATTCTCTTCATCTATAAAGTGGGGGGGAAAAAACTTCCAAAGGTTGTTTTAAAGATGAGACTAAGATAGTAACTTAGAAAAGGCATTGTAAAATAAAATGGCATCATTAATAATAGCTAATAATTAAAATGAAATCCTGTCATCTTTTCATGCTTTTTATTTCATTTTCCTACAGCCCTAAATCCAGAAAATTTTTATTTCTTCCTTTTCTCTCAGTTTGTAGGGGAAAGTATAAATTTTAAGAAACTATCACATTCCTCTAGATTTTAGCTCCAAATTTAAAGCCTTAAGACATATCCATCTAATCAAATCAACACATCTTTGGGAAAGAAGGAATGCCGAGGCATGTTAATTTATGAGACGTTATAAAACAGAATCACATTAAGCAAAGCCTCTTCAGTAAAGACGAGGCTGAATATTGGAGTCCTCCTTTGAAAAGGGACTTATTCCAATCTCTTTTTTCTAACGCCTTGAGCTGGATGTCTTCCTTTTGCTTCGCCTTCTTGTTCTCTGCCCTCAAATGCTGATCTGTCTGCCTGTAGCAGCAGTCTCCCCAGCCCTGGTTGACTTCAGTCAAAGAGGAGCCTCGCAGGAGACTGGAGGCAGGAAGGAGGCTGAAGGTGATATATTTCCGCAGCCCCTCCCATGGACTGGCCATGGCCTTCAGCTAAAGGTCACAGCTTCTTCTCTGTATCTACTCTGGGGATGGCTCCTTCCTCCACCCTTGCTCATTTAGCGGCATTAATGGTGTCTGGGCACTGTACCGCCCTTTATGGTTTTCCTACACTCTGCAACATTGTAAACAGGCTTTTTAGTAAACTCTCCTCCAATTGCTCATTTTGGACACAACTCCACTTACTTCCAAGCCCCTAATGACTACACCCTTTTATTCTCAACCTTCCACCCAACTCTACCTAGCACCCATCCACTTCCAATTCTAGGTCTTTAGAGGAGAGGAAATATTTCACCTTTATTCCGTTAGAATCTCTAGCTGGGCTTCAGAATTTAACATAAGACAGAATAACTGGAGAAAAGTATACAAGTTTCCTTTTTTTTTCCTACATGTTCGTGAGAGTTTCACAAGAAAAATGAAGACCCAAAGAAGCAGTTAGAGTTGAAACCTTATATACGAAGTTGGACAGAGAGTAGTAAATTGAGAAACATGATAAGGTAAAGGGAGCTGGGCTAGGGTAGTTAATCTTGAAGAAGTAACTAGGAAGACAAAGATTCCTTTGATAAAGCTTGTTTTGTATAGATTTCTGTCAGCCTCAGCTTTCCATTCTTAGTGATAAGAATGTTTCATTCTTTCTGATATAGGGAAGGGATACTTCACAAAGTCGTTTCATCTCCTGATTTCAGGAAGAAAAAGAAAATTCCAAGTGTCCTTCTTGCATCTGCTGTTTTTCAAGCGCTTTCAACTCAAAATCATCAATATGTCAGAGCAGTATATTTGGGGGTGGTATGTTCTGAACTCGTTCATGCTGTTTGGTTTGGTGCCTGAACACCAGCATTTCTCAGAATTAGGGATTTGAAGACCCCTGAGATTACATTTATGACATCTCAGGAGTCTATGGATACCAGTCGGGAAAGCATTGTTTTGTCTATTATTCCACCCTCACTCCTCGAGCCCCATGGACTAACTCTTTTTCTATTTAAAGGAAAATGAACTTACTAGGAAGAAATCAAAATAACAATTCTATGTTGCTGTTTCATTTTTATAACGTTACATATTACAAAAATCCAATAGTCTACATGACCTTAGATTTTTAGGACTAAGACAAAAACATAGAATTTAATGCAATGTTTTTATTTTATAAAATGAATGAATTAAGATTCAAAGAAGTGAAGTGATTTACTCAAGGCCATACAGCTGTCATTGACCAAAGCTATAATCTGCTTCCTGAGTCCTAATCCAATGCTATTTTCTGCCCAATACCATGCCCAGTGTACACTATCTTATACATAAGATAATGAAAAACATAATGTGTGCCTGAATAGGAAGATTTTTCTAAGAATCTATTCCTAGGAGTGAAGAAATTATAAATTTGTGAGATATTAGAGCTAAATAAAAGATACTTTAGGACTCCCTGATTTTCTAGACAGGGAATCTGAGCCCCAGGAATCATCAATATCTTGTGCTCCCTATATTTCTTGGATTATTTCTATAGCATTTTCTCCATCACTTTCAGGATCTCTAGGGGAACTCTGAATAATTTTATAACCAGAATGTCTCCATAAATCTGTCATTTTTCTTGATGGTAGGATTTTAAGGCTCAAAGAGGTAGAAAGCTACAGAATGGAAAAGCAAAATATGCCCTCTGATAGTGAATATTACAAGAGCTGACCTGTAAATTGAAATATGAGTTAGTTAGCAGATCCCTTTATACCAGCTTGTTGGCAACTGACAAAGGCTCTGTGAAAAGGACGTCCTTGACCAGTGAGCCCACAGAGTCCAGGTATCCTTGGTAGTGCATGTTCTATTAGTATGTACTCTGGTACTAACAAATACAAGGAATGCTTTCGCCAGTGCAAGACATTCAAGATAAAGTTTTCAATCTCCATCTGAGGAAGGAGCAACTACCATTCAATCCATGGGAACACTTACTCAGCGTCAAAAGATGCTATTAACGCTGAGCTGGCATCATTTTTCATCTTAAAGAGGGCACTAAATAAGCACAGTAAATTCATACCAGTGAACCTACATGTACTAGCCATAAAATAGCACATTGTTCAGGTTGAATTCCTTTATTAATACTTATTCTTTGAGTCAATTGGCCAATAACTTTGCCAAATTGTTAATATCTATATTGAGGAAAGCCGTGAAATTGAGGTCCAGGGCCCCCACTATGTTATAATCAGCTCCAATTTTCCTTTTCTGCCATAATCAGTGGGCACACTGGAATTTGGAGCGAGACACCTGCATTTTGTCCTTAGGTGTCCCTTTCAGACAATGCAGGGCTACTCATCCCTGGTATCTGGTCATTGCATTTTGCTCACCTTTAGAATAGAAAGACCTTTTGGAACACAGGCATTTTGCTCAGTCAGGTTAGAGCTTCTCTATCAAAAAAAGAGACTGGAGGGGGGAAAAAGAAGTGAGATGTCTTCATGTCTGAAATCCTATTGAGAAAATTCATAGATTGGGAAGGCGATTTGATTGGATAATCCTCAAGGTCCCTTCCAACTCTCTAATCCTCTGGTTAGGAACTACAATGTGCGTCTCTGCCATGGTCTACAGCTGAATTAATCCACCAAGGTTTGCCACAGAGTAACCTAGACTTCCATGTGTCTCACTGACAAACCCTCCAGCCCCTTTCTCCATTCCACCCTCTATCCAGAATGCAGTGCTATGACTCTCTGAGACTTACCTGACCAAAAGAAGGTCTTCTACAGCTGCAGAAGATTTCTCAGGTTCTTCATTCTGTTTGAAATCTTTAAACTGTCTGCAAAACAATAGAGTCCAGAGGTGCACCCCACAAAGACCACTAGGGTGCTTAACCCAGTTTATTGCAGAGTGAGAGCCTCACAATCCTAAGTTTGAATCCTGGTATAACCTTGGTCCAGTTAATTACATTCTCTAAGGACCCATGCTGTCATCTATAAAACTGAGCACAGATACCTATCTAGTGGGGTGTTTGAAAGAGTTAAAAGAGATCATATATGAGTTTTGCACTGAAGTTCATCTCCAGGCCTGGGCTTTAGTCAAAATCTGGTACAGAGCTTCAGCTTTAGCCCTGATCTTTAAAAAGCATGATAGACAATTTACCTACTTCATCAGCATTTCTTTCATCCCTCACCTTGAAAGTGGTCAATGATTGTGTGCTCTCATCAGTAACACAGGATCAATACAACACATAACAAGATCGGTAATGAGAACAAGGGGTTCTATTCAGATTCATCATTAATATCTTTATATTCATTTTCTAGTAGGCTAACATTCCTGACCCTGCTTTATTTTTCTGTCTAGTCCTTATCACTACTTGACTCAATAACACGATGATATTTGTGTTTTCTACATATTTTCTGTTGCCCTATCTAGTACATAAGCTACACCAGGGCAGAAATTTCGTGTCTCATTTATCGCAGTTTCCTAAATGCCTAAGCAGTGCCAGCCACTTCACAGGCACTCAATAAATTATTGTCAAATGAGTGAATAAATGAATGAATCAGCGGCAGGTCCTAATCTCTATCTTCATACTCAGACCTGCAGGAACAATCTCTTTTTTATTCCCCTGTAACTGAATTGAGCTGCTCTTCACCAGATTGGCAGTGTGGGATTCAGCCCCTTTTCTAAGGTGGGTCTATTACATGTAAGGTCTGGGCTTTACACAGTATCAAGGCGTAGGGTGGCACCAAGACCTCAGAGTAACCTTTCACTTTACCATGCTGATACCCACTGTCATTCTTCCATACTGTTACCCACAGATATATTCATTCTAGTAGCTGCCATGTCGTTTCTTCTATTCCACCAGACTTTGAGTAGCTCTCTTTTACTGCTGTTTCTAGGCCACTCCTGTACACCCAGGAAACACTGTGCAACTCCCATGCCACATTAGAACTGAGGGGAATCCTGCATTTCTGAAGTCCAGTCTGCCTAGGCATCACACAGTCACTCTTCTTCTAGTGTCTATCACTTAACGAGGGCTCTAGCTAGGAGAGGACTCAGAGACCCTCTGTTTTCAGATTCAACAAGTCCATCTGAGTTTTCCAGTGATCCAGAAAGCAGGGCACACACAGCTTCTTCCTTACGGACTCATTGGTGCTGCTTCTCTAGCTCCTATCCCTAGTGAGAGAATTCTTAGGCACTCTTTGTTGAGCATTCTGGGAATCTTCTCAGAGTCTCTGCTTTTGAAACTCAAAAACCAGGAGAGCAACTCCCTTTTCTCTTTTCTGTGTAGGCATTTTCTTCATCTAGTCCAGTGAACACAGACTAGTTTAGTTTGTCAAATGTGGTAGAAGAGACAGGTATAAGAGGAAATATAAGAAAGAAAATATGTTAGCATTTCCAAAGTATCATCCCCACCCACCAGCATACACACATACAAAACTGAGCAAATTTAAAAGTATCAGTTCAGCTGTTTCAGCCTCTCAATGAAAACTCGCATTCTCTCTTATTTGGGAAATAGCAGACCAATTTACGTAAGAGCTCTCAAACCCTCCTTCTAATAAACTTGTCTAGGAATTGTCAGCAATATCTATAAATAGATATTATGGTATCAAACTCTCAACATCAAGGGACGCAAAGGAGGCTTATTCTCCCAGACCTGCTTTACTATCACCTCCTCTGAGAAGCCTTCCCTGTTGTCCCAATTAAAAGGTCACCAGTCCCTCCTTAGTGTCCTTCACTATATCCTATTGCATTAACCAAATTAAGTTAGGCTGCAAGTTGCAGAAAATGCTAAAGAATAGTAGCTTAAACAAAATGTATGCTTACTTTTCTCTCATGTAAATGAAATGTGAAGGTAAGACACCCAGGCTGGAGGCTGGCCTCATAGTCACCAAAGAATCTAGATTTGGCCGTAAATCTACTTTGCTGCTGCAATATTCTCTCCCTGCAAGACATCCAGCTCAGAGAGAAGACGACTGCTGAAGCCCCAGCTATCACTGACAGCAGCAAAAGAAAAGGAGACTAAAGAAATATCTGTTTACCTTCAGGAAACATTCCAGATGTTGCACACAAATCTTGTGTTTATCTCTCATTGGCTATAACTTACTTGCAAGGCCATACCTAGCTATAAAATGGAGTTGGGGATATAGTATTGTAGCCAAAGGCAATGTTTTCAACAAAAGTTTGGAATTCTTGTTTGTAGAAAAGAAGAAAAGATGGACACTAGAAGGCATCTCACACTCTTCCACCTCTTATTTTTTTTGTTTGTTTTATTGTTGTTGTTTTTTCACCCCTTCTTATAAAATGGTCACCATGCTTTTTACCTATCTTCTGAGCCAGATAGTCAGTCTCTCGAAGAAAAAATAAAAGAAAATATCATCTCATTTATTTTTCTTTCCCAGATTCTAGCACGAGACCTGATTGGAGTAACACTCAGTAAATTCTTATCAGTAAAGGAGAATTTGAAATTCCTGCAATGTGTCAGGCACCTGATATATGTAATCTCCAGTTCCTAATTAAAATACAATACCAAAACCAATAAAAGTCAGTTTAAAAAGAACCTGCTTCTTTTTTTGTTTTTTTCTAAAAGAAAAAAAAAATACGGGAATAGTTTTTTCCTTTTCCTTTTCCTTTTCTAAAAGAATCCCATTTTAGGGGAAATGTAGAAAATAGACTCAGAAATATTAAGTCACTTACACAAGATTTCATGTCCTCTAAGTGGCAGAGGTCAGAATTAAAGAAAGCACTGCCTGATTCCAAAGTCACACTCCTCCTACTTCATGGGTGTCCCTATTCACTGCTTCTGGGATTTTCTTCCCTCCCACTATGGTGACAGTACCAGGGAGGTAACATGGGCTTCTGAACCTTGGTTTACTGAGCCCTATGATCAGCCATATCATGACCACTCTGGTGGGAAAAGTGGCTGGTGAGAGCAGTGCACCACCCCAGGCTCTTGAAGGTGAAAACTTTTATTTACCGTGAAAACCCTTCCCCATTTAATCTCACACTTTACCGTCTATGCCAACCATTCCTTTACTCCATCCCAAGCCCTACTGTAAGGGCTGGATGATATAAGTCTGTTCTATTCTGCCTTGGTGACTTCATTTGCATGTAATTTTGCTCATCTTAGTGTCTTGAGATAAGGAAAGGCTTTGGACCACCAAGAGTGATGCCTGCCAGGTCCATGCTTACCCAAGATTTCTGCCCATTTAATGAGATGCTAATTGATGTTCTTGGCTCTCATCATTGCTATGGTCACAAAAACATAGAACCTCACAGCCTCCTCCTCTCCATCTTAATAGTGCCTTAAAACAGCTAACTATCTAAAATCTATTCCCCCAAACTCACTGATTCATTATATTTTATTTCCATTAATATAGCACAAATTATTTCCAAGCATATGTAACCGCATAATTATATCTTTATAAACCCTCTAACCAAATACATTTTATATGCTTATTAATTAAACTAATCAAATTTCCAATAAAATTTTATACAGATCTACATTATACATCACACCACACTATGTTGTCTCTCAAACACAGAAATTCTTAACCACTTTTAGCCTATGACTATGCAACTGAATTCAGTCGCAGATCAGGATTAGAATGTGAGGTCTTTGGAAAAATTGACTATCTGTACATCTTCAATGCCCCTATTCTCTGGCCCCCTCCTTGCCATGCATCATATCAGCTCTCACTTATTTCTCAGACTGATCCATATGGAATAACAAAGGCTTCAGCCAGTGATCAGGGCTGGCTCTAAATGTTCTTTGTCTTCTTGCCAAACTAGATCTTTCAAGAAACCAGTAACACTCAGGAAAAGAGAATTTTGTTCATGTTTGTGTCCTCTATTTTCTGACCAAGTCAGGTGGTAATAAAGAACATCTGAAGAAATGTTTGACCAGAATAGCAAAGTGCCCAACCAAGGGTGGGTATTCCTTATTTTCTTCAGGCAGTGTCTCTAAGGGTACTGCCATCATCTCAGTGAGCCTTTGATTACAGCCAGTGACAGACAAGTCAAATACCTCTATGGGCATCCTCTAGGCACATATTTGAGACACAAATTTCAGGAGCTTTCAAGGAACTGGAACCTGGAATAGGTCTAGAAATTCTAATATATATATATATATAATCATAAAAACAATCCAACTTTGACTAAATTCAATAAATATGTATTGAGTGCTTAGTACATACCAAGAACAATACTGGGCACCAGGGAGGGTCAGATAGATGAATAAAACACACTTTCCATCTTCAACAGGATTACAGACTACAGAGGGAGATAGAAGTATATATAATTAGCTGATGCATGGCACATTGTAGCATGCATTCTAATAGAGGTATAAGAATATGCATAAGAACAAGAATAATAGTATAAATATAGATATAAATGCAAACATAAACATGGCAAATATTTGCTGAGTGCTTACTGTGAACTCTAAATGCATTATCTTGTTTATTCCTCATGGTAACCTATCAGGTAGATGTCAGTCATCTCCATATTGCAAACAAAGAAATGCTATTGGGATGAACAGAAGGGAGCAGCAAATTCTGTCTTCAGGCATTGGGAAAGACTTCACTGAGAAAGTAACATTTGTTGGTATCATCAAATCTGGTTCCTGGTACAGTCCCCAGCAGGCAGCAATGAAACTTCATAATAAAGTCACTAATAGAAATTACATACTGGGGGATTTCCAATGAAATTGCTAATGGGGAAACTGCCTATATTAGATGACCAAATATGCTGTTCTGGGTCATTAAAATTGTATTATGCATACGCTAAGGTTGGGATTGGCTGCAGCATTATAGAGGGCTGCTAATCTGATCACTAGACCATGTTCAGTAAATTTGTTCAGGGATGAGCTAAAGATAAAAGTATAAATCCAGCTGTAAATAAGGAAATAATTGGACTGCCTGTATCAGTTGATGGGAGTCTCTGGCCAGCTGGAAACCTTTAAAAAATGTATTTTTCATAAAATATTTCATACATTCAAAAAAGGATGTATAATGAATGCCTAAGGTATAAAGAATAATTAAGTGAACATCCTTGTGCCCACAGCCAGCTTAAGAAATAGAAAATTACTAATTCTGGTAAAGCCCTTGATATTCTTCTCCATTACTTTTTTATTTCCCTTCCTCCACCAGAATTACGGTTTTAAAAAATAGTAGTAATAATCCACTAAGTATTATCGCTTTTAAAAATAGCATTATTACATGTGCATATAACCCAAAATTATAAACTACTCATTTTTGTACATCTAAACATTATGTAAGTGAAATCACGCTCTGTGTATCTTTTGTGATTTGTTTTCTTTGCTCCACATTATGTTTTTTATTCTTATCCATGTTGAAGCATGTAGTCGTATTCAATCATTTTTACTGCTGTATAGTATGCAATTTATTGATACATTCTTCTGTCAATGGACATTTGGGTAAACATAGTAGGAATATTGTTATACAATGTGCACATAAGCAAGAACCTCTTTACAACACATACCTAAGAATGAAATTGCTAGGTAATAGGGTATGATTTTCTTCAAATTAAAAAAAAATGCCAAATAATTTTCCAAAGTGATTATACATTTACAGTCCCACAATGTCTAAGTGTCTCACATTCTCATCAAAACTTACCCAATTTTACCAGTCTGATAAGTATAAGATGATAATTTACTGTTGTATTAATTTGCATTCTTCTGATTACTAATTAGGCTGGATATTTTCTTCAGATATTCACTAGCATTAGGGTTTCTTGTTATGTGAAATGTTTTTCATGTCTTGTGCTCATTTTTCTCTTAGGTTTCTTTCTATTTTTCTCTTTTCTGATAAGCACATAATTTTTCATCAGTATGATCAAATGTATTGCTTTTTAAATTTATGATTTATGTTTCATGTGAGTTGTTTAAAAATACATCCCTACTCTGAGGTAAATGAAGATTTTTTTCCTATATTCTCTTTTAAAAGTTTAAAGATTTATTTCACTTTTAAACTTTTAATTCACCTGAAATAGATATGTTTAGAATATGAAGTAGAGTTCCAATTTCACTTGTTTCCACACAGATAGTCAGTTGTCCTAGCACCATCAATTGTACAGTCCATTTCTTCCCCTTGGTGTGCAATGCGAGTTCCCTGGGTAATAAGCTTCCATAGATGGGTTAGTCTGTTCCTGCTCTGTATTCTGTTTGGGTGATCTCTTTATGTACCCACATAGGAAGCTAATATAAAGCTTTATCATAAGTCTCCACAGCTGGTAGGTCAAGTTTTCCACATTTTTCTCTTTTTAGGATGTTCTTTGCTATTTGTTTGGGCTTCCCTCTTTCATATACATATTAGATGGCATCTACCAAGTTTCATAAAGAATTCAATTTATATTTTAACAGATCAATTATGGGAGATCTGATCACTTTATCTAGGAACACTTCATGTCTCCATTTACTTAGGTCTTCTTTTCAGAAAAATTGTGGACTTTTCTGACTGGCATGAAATGGTATCTCATTGTGGTTTTGATTTGCATTTCTCTAATGCTCAGCAATATTGAGCTTTTTTTCACATGCTTGTTGAACACGTGTATGTTTTCTTTTGAAAAGTATCTGTTCATGTCGTTTACCCACTTCTTAAGGAGGTTGTTTGGTTTGTTGTTGTTGTTAATTTGCTTAAGTTCCTTAAAGATGCTGAATATCAGATCTTTGTCGGATACATAATTTGCAAAAATCTTCTTCCATTCTGTAGGTCGTCTGTCTACTCTGATGATAGTTTCTTTTGCTGTACAGAAGACCTTACATTTAATTAGATCTCATTTGTCAATTTTGCTCTTGTTGCGATTGCTTTTGGTGTCTTTTTCACGAAATCCTTGTCCGTTCCTTTGTCCGGGATGGTATTGCCTAGGTTGTCTTCCAGGATTTTTGTAGTTTTGGGTTTTACATTTAAGTCTTTAATCCATCTTGACTTGATTTTTGTATATGGTGTAAGGAAGGGGTCCACCTCCAATCTTCTGCCTCGCCAGTTATCCCAGCACCATTTATTGAATAGGGAGTCTTTTCCCCCACTGCTTGTTTTTGTCAATAGCTATTATTAAAAAGTCAAAAAATAACAGATGCTGGTGAGGTTACAGAGAAAATGGAACACTTCTACACTGTTGGTGAGAGTGTAAGTTAGTTCAACCATTGTGAAAAACAGTATGGCGATTCCTCAAAGAGCTAAAAGCAGAACTACCATTTGACCCAGCAATCTCATTACTGGGTCAGTATATTCCTCTGGTATATATTCAGAAGGATATAAATTATTCTTCCGTAAAGACACATGCATGCAAATGTTCATTGCAGCCCTACTCACAATAGCAAAGACATGGAATCAACCTAAATGCCTATCAATGATAAACTGGATAAAGGAAATGTGATACATATATACCATGGAATACTATGCAGCCATAAAAAGAATTAGATTATGTCTTTGGCAGGAATATGGATGGAGCTGGAGGCTGTTATCCTTAACAAACTGACACAGAAACAGAAAACAAAACACCACATGTTCTCACTTGTAAGTGGGAGCTGAATCATGAGAACTCATGACCACAAAGAAGGGAACAACAGACCTGGAGTCTACTTGAGGGTGGAGAATAGGAGGAGGGAGAGGAGCAGAAAATATAAATATCAACTACTAGGCTTAATACCTGGGTGATAAAATAATCTGTACAACAAACCCCCATGACACAAGTTTACCTGTATAACAAACTTACACATGTATATCAAAACCTAAAATATACATTTTTTAAAAATCTTTTTAAAAATTACATACTTTTCTACATAAATGACTTGGACATCTTTTGTTTAAATTTATTCCTTGATCATATGTTTTCTTCTATTTTTAAACATATTCTATTTAAAATGAACACTTTGTGTCTATTGGCTGTTGTTGTATAGCTATGCAATTGACTTTTTGAAATTGATCATATATGTAGCAATCTTATTAAACTCGCTTAGTGTATTTATGTGTGCATGTGTGTGTGTGTGTCTGTGTTATATATCTATAGTATACATTAGATCTTCTATTTGGACAATTGTTATGCTGTCTCTGAATAATCAGTTTTCCTACCATGGCAATTTTTATTTCTTTTTCCTGCCTTACACCAATGGCTGGAGCCTCCAGTACAATGTTGAATAAAAATAATAATACTCGGCTTGAAAAAATTAGAATGTTTCAATAACTTCTTACACAGTAGTCATGCTAATATTCTTGGACTTACTCCATTGTTAGTACATGTGCTGCCAAAAGGAGACACAGTCAAACTCTGCTCTCCTAGGTAGCAATTGACCACTCCCCGGTGGACCTGCAAGGACCTGAGGAAATGACTGTGCAGGTGGGGTCTGTTTTCTGAAAAGAGAGAGACTGCCTCCAGGACAAGAAGTTCTAGCCCTTGGATTGGAATCATCCTTTTCACAATTGTCTCCCTCTGGCCCATCCCCTTGAATATACTCTGCATCTCATAAGTAACCATGAGATTTGTCTTGTGTTCCCTTACTTTAACCACCTTGAAGAGTGAGCAACATTTCTGCCACACAATGAGCAGAGATCCCAGGAGAATAGATTCTCAATCCTCCAGAGTACCACATTTGCAGTAGGTACTAACACACCTGATTATTTTGCCAGCCCCAGGTGTGTCATCTTTGTTACCTAAGTAACCAAGTGAATGTACTTGGGCTTTTCAGCATGCAGTGTTTTGCCTTTCTTTCTAAATCCCTATTACACAACTTGGAATTTCAGCAGCCAAAGGCAGGTTTTGGTCCATGCTCATTTTTCTGGTTTCTAAGATTGAAATTGAGCACATCAGTGTTAACTCTGCTGGCTATATAATTTAATGCATAAACCGGGACACTTTTGAGAGTGGAAAGAGGTGCTAAATACATAAGGTGGCTGAGCATAGGTATAAACCGGGGCTCCCCTGAGCAAACTAGGGTATGCAACCACTCCAGCTATAATACTTTCCTAAGTCCTTTTTCTTTCTGTAGCTCCTCTCCCACATAGCATTTCTGCCTGTTATATTTCATCCCTATTTCAAACATTCCTCAGTTCTATTTTGGGAGGGATTCACCCAACCACTGTCGAACCTGTTAGTCCACTTGAAAATGGTGAAGCCACAAATGAGGTATAGCTCAAGTACCTCATGTAAAATGATTTCAAAGAACCTCTGACTGACCTCTAATGCTGTTCCACATCCTTTGTAGTACTACAAAAGATAAGCCTCTAATCTTCTCATCTGCACTCTTCTTTCTAAATTGTACTATCCAAATGTCCTGTTACAGCAAACAGCATACATTACTTAAACACACATACATACACATAAAATAAAACAAAAATGATGCCTTTATCCCTGATCAGGGAAATTTGCTATAAGCGGCACCACATCAAAATGTTCTTGGGTCATGTTTTTTGTGCTTTATTGGTGACACTCAAAGTAAAGCATTTCAGTTCTTTTCAAAGATCATTTAGTTGAGTTTCTAGCTTATTCCACCAAAGTGGCAGGCATGCTGGGCTGCTTGTCTCAGAATGCCTCTGCCACAAGCCAACATCATTCTACACCACAGTTATTATTTATTAATTGCATTTTAATTGGTCTAGCTATTGCCAGCTAATGAGGAGATGACTATCAAATGTGACAGATATGAACTTAAAAGAGTGGAGTAGGGACTACATAGAAATGGCCAATTTGAGAACGGGCTTCTCTGAAAAAGGCAATATAACTTTCAGAAGCCACATTTCCTGATACTCCAAAATGGTCTCCTGATGGTCTCCAGTTTTATATTTGCACAGGAAATTATGTTTATCTGCCAGAAGGATGGCTCCAAAGAGTCAGATTCAAGACTTGCACTGAGTCTAGTGTTCTATAGGTACATGGAGAATGACACACTCATAAAATAGTAAATGATAATAACAGTTAACATTTATTGAATTCTTGCTATGTTCCCAATACTTATCATGTCAAGAGCTTAATATTTATTATGACGTTTAATCCTCAGGTGACTATGTTGTAGGAACCATTGTTAATCTTCAGTTTACAGGTGAAAAACCTGAATAACTTGCTATGGTCATATGGTAGAGTGGGAGAGATGGAGTTTGATGACAAAGCTGATGCCTCAGTATACAGTATGGCTTGCACTATGTTTGCATTAAGTGCCACGCTATTGATGTTTGTCTTTGGAGCCTCTTGCTATCATATTCTGCAGACTCATCCAGCATGCTGAAGAATACTTTTTACCCATGGCCCCATGAATATGGCAATATAAAACTTATTTACTTATTCACACATCCATTGATTCGCCAAAAATATACATAGCTACAGCTTTACAAAGAAGGACAGTTTACTTTCAGACTGCAATAATAAAGCAAGATTTCACAGGTGAGGTTAGAGTTAACCAATTTCTTTTAAAAGTTAGGATGGGAATCTTTCCAAGCAGAGGAAATAGAATGTACAAGACACAGAGTTAGGAAAGCACAAGAACTGCTTAAGAAACATGGTGGTTCAATGTGGACACAGCATAATATAATGTGACGGAAAATCCATTTGGAAAGGTGGGTTGAGCCAGATGACAGAATTTATCAGACTAAGCCAGGCATCCCCAGAATGACTCAGATTTCCTTGGGGTTAGGGACTATGATTATTCATCTTAGTGACTCCCTCTTCCCAGCAGGACATTGCATGATGTCTGGCTCATTATGGGCATTTACAGATACATATAACATATAAAGGAATGAAGTGTCAATCTTACCAAGACATTATGTTTTTTAAAAACATGGATCTAAACCATAAAGGAAATATGTTCAAGTGGAGTAGTTGGAGTATCATAAGAAGATAGAGAAAAATTTAGGAAGTTTTCAGTATCTCACTAGAATTCCTAAAATTGGACGAGCTAATAATAACTAACATTTTCTGTGCTTGTGCTGTGTGCTAGCCAATGTCCTTGGTGTTTCATTTAGCATCACACTTAATCTTCACAAATCCTAAGAGTACATACCATTATTATGACTAGTGTCCATTTAGGGATACGAGGGAACCATTAGTAATCTTTGTCACATTAAACTAAAATTATGTGTTATCAGCATTTACAGAGGCCTTTAATTTAGTATTCTATTAAGTCTGTCCACACTTCAAGGCTTGGCAACACTGGGAACATTCTACTGCATGGACGTATAGTAGTTACAATTCCCACTATTTGTGAGATGAAAACATGTCATTAGAATGTTACTAATGTTGTCTTGAATGACCAGGATTTTCCAAGGCTGCTATCCTTGCTTTTAAATTAGCATTAGTTTAATTTCATTGTTTTTACTTCAATTTTTTTATCAGTTAATTAACTCTAAATTTGATCATGGCATTTTTGGCTTATAATTTTTCAGTAACTAACACGGAAGAGTTTGACTGTGGTTTTTATTATTTTGTTCTTCTCCAATTTTTTGTCACCATGGAGTATTTTTTACACTAGAAATTGGAAATGGATAAGGTATATGAATCAAGGAATCTTTTGATCCACCTAAGCAGGCTTCAGTCAAAGATTAAAAAAAAGAAAAAAATTACCTAGAAGAAGGCTGCTAAACGAATACCATCCATAACCACCTCCTGCTCTCACAGCTGACATTGCTAATTAGTCATGGCACTGTTTTCACTGAGCTAAAATGCAGCTTCAGAATCCTTCTTAACTCAGCATTCTAGATAGCATGTGAGTAGAAGAGTCAAACCCTATTTTCAATCTCTATCTTATAGCTATTACTCTAATCTTTGATTGGAAAAAATCTGCAACATAATTATTGCTTGTAAGTTATTGTTTTGCCTGCCACACTTAGGACTATCCAGCATAATCAACATCATCATTACCATAGCCATGTTTAGGCATCATGCTAAGGGCTTCATATGTTATCTCCTTTAGTTCTCACAGTAGCCATATGAGGCAAGTACAACCAACAACCACTTTGTGATAGTTTCGTATTTTAATTCTCAGAAGTGAATCTTATTTCCAAGCTATTGACTTCACTGTAGTCTCCAGATCCTAACAACTAATGGTATCTCAGTCTTTGGGCAAAGGATGAAGACCCTAGAAGAATATTCTGGAAAAGCTTCAAATAGCAAATGTCTAAGCAGTCCTGAAAAAATATGAATACAAGAGCAATGAACAAAGCATATTTGTAAAAGATAAGAAGGCTATATAGTGGAAATGTTTTAAGGCAGGCAAAGTTAGAGCTGAAATTAAGCCTCTAGTTATAATATAGATAAAAAACAGAAATATTCGCACAAGTGTGCATTATATCAGGGAATATGACAAGTTGTTTCATCACAGCTTATCTCCACAACTATCTAGAAGGTAAGTACAATTTGAGCATCACTTATCCAAAACACTTGGGACCAGCATTGGATTTCAGATTTTTTCAGATTTTGGAATATTTGTGTATAAGCTATTTTGGGGATGAGAGCCAATTCTAACTGTGAAATTTATTTATGCTTCATATAAACCTAATACACATAGACTGAAGGTAATTTGTTCAGTATTTTTAATAGTTTTGTGCCTGAAACAAAGTTTTGACTACATTTTGACAGCTACTCATGAGGTCAGATGTAGAATGTTTTACTTGCATTGTCATGTTGGTGCTCAAAAAGTTCCAGATTTTGAAACATTTTGGATTTTGGATTTTCTGATTAGGGATACTCAGCTTGCATTGTTAGCTCCTTCTACAAAGAAGAAAAACAGAATTCAGTGAGATTAAGTCACCTTTCAAAGTCTTACGATCAGGAACCAGGATTCAAACCAATTTGCCTTTCCCCACTCTGATGAGTAACTAACATGGAAGAGCTTCAGTAAAGTATAATAAAAAAAAATTTAAAAAAAAGAATATCTCGAGATAAAATGGGCTGTTGGAGGCGCAGAGTTCTCACAGTGAAAATGTTTTTCAAGCTAGAAAACTCCTTGGTATTGGTTTCAAGACTGAGATTCTGTGAGTCCATAAATGTAAGCAGTAAAGCCACCATCCATGCCCAAAAAAAAAAAAAATTCATTATTTTGTTGCTTGATGAGGCAACCTGAGGGGAAAAAAAAACTAACGTCAGCCCCATGTAATTTTTTGCTGGGTTCAAAATGCACTGACATTACAATTCAGATCCACTAGGTCCTACAGTTTGGGAGTGACAGACTTAAGAACAAGATCTAAGCAACTTTTTTAAGTGTTAAGTGTAGGGTTAAGTGTTGAAGAGGAAAAAAGAGATCCATTCTTTGAGCACTTTTGTCCAATACTTCTTTAATCAAATATTTCTCCTCTCTAATAGAAAAAAACTCTTATCCTTTCTCACCCAAAGTACAGGTGCCAAGGGCCATCATCATTCATTTTACCCCATTGTATTGTCATCAGACAAATAATGCTAGTGATTATTTCTGCTCAAGACTTGCCAGTGAAAAATGCATCAGGAAATGTCAGCCTTCCATTTTTCATCTTAAAGACGACAACACTAAATAAGAACAGAAATTCACACAGGTAAACCCATCTGTGCTGAGCATAAAGCCACACAGTCTTCAAGATGAATTATTTCAGTGTGTGAGCCTTTGAGTCAGATGGCCAACTTTGCCAAATTATTAATGCGTTGGGTGTTTTTATCTTCTCTCAGAAAGAGACTGAATTCAGAAGGAAGTTCTCACTTATACTCCCTTAGAATCTGAAATTTAAATCTTGGGTTTCAATGGCTAGATTTTTCTGACAATTTGAAAGCAATCCGGGTTTAGAGAGTCTGTATCCTTTTTCTTGTTGTGCTACATTCAAAAAATGTGTCTCCTGTCAATCTCCTAACCAGTGGGCAGCTCCAGCATAATATGCTTCTTCACTTTCCCCCACCCTCTGCAATAATAACATTGGTCAAACTTCATTGAACTCTCACTTACTTGGCATTACAGACATTGCAGGGAAGTATAAGATCACTATGAGGGTCAGGATTAGGAATCTGTTCATTTTTCCTATGCTGCACTTGGTCTTAATTTTTTTTAATTGAGGACAAATATCCTCCCCTTCATAAAATATTTCTCTAAATGAAGTGCAACTTATACAAAAATAAAATGTTTGTAAGTTCCTCCCCCAGCAAGCAAATTTTAAAAAATAATTACTTTTATACTTATTTAACAAGTAGATTGCTCAATTTTAGTATTATAGCCATTTTAAAAAGCAATCTTTTCAGAATTATTTGTTAAGTCTTCCATTTTATGCCATATATAATAAGACTTAAAATTAGGAGCTTACACATAAAAATTAGTCTTAAACATAATTACCCAATTCCTTATCCCCTAAATACTCTCTTTAATTATTTTCTTATCACAAGAGTAATATATGCTTCTTGGAAAAGTTTTGCTTAAAAATAAAATTCACCCATAGTCCATCATGTAGAGTTAAGCTCTGCTGATATTTAAGTGTAGATGTCACTTTCACTTTTCCCTAGGAATTAACATATAGATAATGCATTCACTGGATGTGGGCAGAAGAAACCTAATTGAAGTAATTAAAGCAAAAGGGAGATTTATGATAAGAATAGCAGAATGTCTCCCTGACTTCACAATAAAAAATGCACCAGGCCTTAGAATCAGACTTAAACACTGCTGGGAATTGGGAAAATATCTGTTCTCTGCATTCTTCGCCTCTCTTTCCTCACCCTGTGGCAAAAATAAAAATAAAAATAAAAAAAAAATAATAATAATGGTTAGTAACAATATCTTATTTTAAATCTCCCTCTGCTTAAGATAACTGCCAGACTGAGACCGTACATTCTTAGTCACAATCCCAAAACCCTCTGGGTAGGAAATGAGGACTGGTCAGAGAACCCATCACTGATTTAGTCAGCTGTGGACAGGGCCATGCACATATTCTATAAATATGACTGCCTCCATTGAAAGTGTCTGTCTGGGCTGAAGGGGGGACAGGAAACAGAAAGGAGACATTACTCTGAGCTAGGGAGATAACCACAGATATTCACTGGTGATAGATTTGACATCTTTATTTTGCAAAAGTGAAAATAACCACACATATTGTTTTGTAACTTTCTCCCCTCATTTAATACAAAATGGCTAATGTTCAAATGAGCTTCCTTCATTTCCCCTTTATTTTTGTTATTAATGAAACTTTCTCTGTATTTTTGTTTCCCTAATGCAGTGTTTCCAAACTTCTTTTACATTATGACACACACACACAGAAAACAATACTTGTGTTGCATACTCAGTAAACTGGAGGAAATATGAGGGCATATATAGGGCTTGGTGCAAAATATATTTTCTTTATATTATAAAAGAAGTAAAATATATTTTCTTTATATTATAAAAAGTAAAATAGTACAAACAGCAAAATTGAGGAACACATTAAATATTAAATTACAAAAAGCTTCTAATTAAAGTATTCTCAAGATGTTTGATGAAAAATTTGAGCTTGCTTCCACAACTCTTTTATTCATGTCAGATTTTATGCTTGAAATAACTACACAAAATTCCTGATGAAGAATTTTCCATGATGATATTTTCAAATTCTTTATAAGCACCATCGTGAGAAACTTTGCACATGTAGGTGATAAAAGAGAGTAAAGCATTTTTACAATTATTCCAAAATGGACACATTTAAATTATACTTAAAGAAACTAACAGCTCTTCCTTTTATCTATTAATGTAATATTGAAATTTCTTGTGATAATGTGAATGGATTTTGAATCCATCGAATTTTTTTCATATTAAGTATCTCAAAATAATGGTAATTCTCTCATTTTCAGAATGAGCATATGCTCTTAGAAAGGCCATTCTGAAGCTAGCTAAGTTGCCACTAAAAAGGCACTCTGCCAGAAATGGACAGAAATATCGGATACATGTGAAGGCAGAGATTGGGGTTATCACAGGGAGCTGTACCCACATGGGCCCAACCCCACCTGGAGCTAGTGCTATACTCTCCCAACAACATCATGTTAACATTGGCTGCTGAAGGAGATCCAGGTGATAGCAGTACCTCCTTTTCAGTGCTATGCACATCATGGTGGGGCAGAGTGAAAATGAGTGAAGACACATTGTCAGCCTGTGGGGACTGAGAGCATACTATCAGACCACTGCACTCTGTATGAGGCAGCTCCAAGTCGAAGGCTATGGGACTCCAGCAGCCCCAGGCCTGCCCAGCTACCCCATGGTCAGAGATCAATATCTCATGGCAAGCTGTAATCCATTCATAGCAGATTGGCAAAAGTTGTAGTCTAACAAAATGGAAGTTTTATTGATTTTATCCTACTAGTGCAGTGGTTTTCAAATTTTGGTCCATGAAGCAAAATCTATGCAGGATTTTGCTACAGGGCTCTGAAGCAAAATACAGGTGAAGAGAAAGCCCAGGGGTTAAAGTCCTGGGTTTGCTGCTCTGTCTCAACCAGCACAGTCTTCACTGTTTGTTACCTTTTCTATATTCAGGTGTGTGGGTGCGTGTATACGGAGGGGGGGATTTTAACCACTAAAAACAAAAAGCTTTAAACCTGCCATACTGATGTCCATCCTTAAAACTTTTTTAAAAAATAAATGATTATATATATACATATATATATTTCTATAAATATCAAACACGACACAGCAGTACTCCTTCATGTAAAATGTGAAATTTCACATACACATCTCAACACTCAGTTTTTGTTGAAATGATCTAGGATTTTAGATCTCGATTCTTTTAATACATTTTGACATTAGGTATCTCCTGTTTCCCTTTATTTTTGACATTTGCAGTAAGTTTCATAACTACATTAGCATTAGTAATCTAAATGTAATACTATTTCACTAGCTCCATCTTTCATTACATTTCCTTTGATAAATCTTCCTGATTTCTAAATTCTTTATTATGACTAATTTCTTGGTTCATTGGAGCACTTATTCAAGTAATTTTTTCAGGAAGAATACACTGACAGTATGCTTTCTGAAGCTGTGCACATTGGAACTTGTTTTTCCTCTACCCTGCCATTTGAAGACTAATGTGGGTAGGACTAGAATTCTGGGAACATATTTTGCCCCTGGAAATTATGTGGACAATGTGTCATTGTTCTCTGACAGTGTTCATTTTAAACAGAAAATTTCTGATGTCAACTAGATTATTTTCCTTTATAATGAATCCATTTGTTTTCCTCAAAATTGCATTCAGGGATGCTTTGAAGGATTGAGAAATCATTGAGATTTTAAAACTTTGGGATAGAGTCATTTTAATTATTTTAACTCTAAGATTCATGTTTTTCCGCCATTTAAAGATATTTTCTTTGACTAGTTCTTTGGTTACTTCCCTCCACCTATCTTCTCGTAAAGGCATTTCAATTACGTGATGTCAAATCACCAGGGTAATGTCCCACGTCTCTTTTTTGTCATGATTTCCATTACTTTATCCTTTTCCTTCATGTCTTGTGACAAGTTATAAAGCTTACTTTTTATTCATTAATTGAGTTTTCTACTATGTTTCACTTATTGCCTGCTTTCTCCACTGTATGCATTCAGAGTTCCTGTTTTTCTTCTCCAAGAAATGTTTTTTACTTTCAAGACTCTTTTAAGGACTGCCTGCTTCTGTATTATGGATGAAATACTCTCTTATTGAAAATACAAATGAGTCATTATCTGGGAGTTCCCTTCTTCTTGTGACTTGTAGGGTAACAGTTGCCCCAGGTATGTTAGCATATCTGCTGTCTTTTGAGCCAATGCCTCTTCTAAAATACCCAGTGAGTTTTCCATTTTCCTGCTCTGCAGAGAGACGGCTGTTTGCCCAGCATGAGGAATTCAGGCAGATTCTGCCCCAGAGGACATGGGTCCCTGATGAAATATTTCAGACTCAAGACAAATAAAAAAGGAAAGGATTTAGATTGACTGTAGTGTCACTTTGTGAGATGAGAAGTCTAGCTGCCCAGGGAAATTGGGAGGAAGCTACAGACCCAGGGCTATCACTTCGGAGCCTCATCTCTGTGCCCATGGTTCTGATTCTTTTCCACGTGTGATGTGGTAGCTAGAACATGAGCTGTGGCTCTTGCTTTCCTTCTCCTCTAATAGGCACAACCACCTTTGTTAAGAGTCTGCACAATTTAACTGATCATCTGAGTCAATTACAAGCCCTTAAGTGAGTACCAGGAGGGAGTCAGTTTTCTCATCTACACATGGGGATGGTAGTACTTACCTCATGATGGTGTTGTGATGATGGAAGGAGTTACTGCATATAAAGTCCATAGAACACTGCCTAGTGTGTAGTAAGCACCACGTTATAGTCTGCTATTTTCATACTGGCCTGCACTCCGGGAATTCCAATAACAGCTGCCTTTCTCAGAGGTACAAGTGAATGAAGATCTCTCTCTCTCACACACACACACACACATACACACACTCACACACCTGTCACATCATGTGTCCTGCTGTGTAAGCTGGTGGCGTTGTGGACTTTCACTCTGTCTCTTCTTCTCCACCCACACATTGGGCTCTTCCTTCACATATAGCAATTTCAAAGCTGGGCAATGCTTCCCTCAACCTGGCCACACCATCTTTTCCAATAACATGAATTTGCTCCTTTCAATGAAAATTTGGAGAAGTGAGTAAGATTTTGCCCCATTCTGACAGTACCTGGCACATAGTCAGTTCTTAATTTAGTTCTGTTAAAGGAAAGGCTGTCCATAGCATCAATTCCCTTTGTGAATCTAAAACTTTCCTGTTTATAAGTGTGAGAAGTGACCTAATGTCATCTCTAGAATGTCAAGGCTTACTGA
Organism: Pan troglodytes; assembly: GCF_028858775.2. NCBI lineage: Eukaryota > Metazoa > Chordata > Mammalia > Primates > Hominidae > Pan > Pan troglodytes. Next base: position 154,186,886 of record NC_072398.2, on the reverse strand, counting down.
AAACAGTTTTATCACAGCTGGCAGCAGCTGACACCAATCAAAGTACAATTAGTCAATGAGAATGTCAGAGAAATGATTTTAGACTCCTTTAGGGCTGGAAGTTGGAGCAGCCATCGGTCAGTTGTGATAGACAAGAGGCTTGGAAAATTACTGAAGAGTTTTTAAAAGAGTTGGAACACCTAAGCGAACATTTCTGATCAAAGACAGACTGAGCTGCTAAAATCTGTTCAAAGGCTTTTAGAGCTTCAGCACTGAGCTAATTTTAATTACCATCTTTAGATAAGGGAGAAGTAAACAGATCGCTTTGGTACATTTATAAATGCTATGTGAGTTTTGAGCACTTTTGAGCAAAGAGGTAGAATCTTGAGTCTAAACCTTCCCCCATCACACCAGGATTGCAGAGGCCCAGATAGCACTCTACATCTTGAGACCAATACTTCAGTGCAGTTCCTGGAATAAGTTCAAAAGAATATTGAATTTGGAAAGCAGTATAAAATTCATTTTGGACCAACCAAACTAATCCTTCTTTAATGATTAAAAACATAGTACATCCAAAATCAAAACAAATCTCAAAATAGCAAGAGTCAAACTATGTAAACAAGCTAAGAGGATCTGAAGTACAAGAAAATAAAATAATAATCCAGACCTTCATGAGGTCCCATCTCAGTGGATTTGGTTATACATGATCCAAATAGAAGCTGGTCAGGTAAGTTCAAAGCCGTAGTTGTTCATGACAATTAATTTAGCAATGCCTAAAAGAAGGCTGTATCCTGGAGAAAATGGAGCCCCCTCTAGCCTTCCCTAAATGAGAACATTAAACTCTTTTATGCCAAGCCACTGAGATTTTGAGATTTATTTATTACTGCAGTGTAGTCTCACAGTGTCAGCTTTCACTAAGTTATGCTGGGAAAACAACCGCAAAATACCAGTGGCTTATAACACTATTAGATGTTCTCCCATCAGATGTGGCTGTGGATTGGCTGTTTCTCTGCCGTATGAGTCACCTTCATTCACAGGTTCAGAGGTAAGAAGCAGCCCTTTTCTTGAATACCATTGTTCAAGACATAGAAGAGGCAAGAGAACTGGTGGAACTACATGAAGGCTTTTACACCTTCTGTTCAGAAATGGTACATAATGCTTCTGCCTTCATTTCATTGTTCAAAAAAAGCCACATGACCAAGCCTTATTACAATGGGGCAGAGAACTGTGTGATCTTTTCACAGGGAGGGGTAACAAATAATTGGGAATAATAATACAATCTATCACATCGTCTTACCTTGATGAATACAAATATTGGAAAGAGAAGTGGTGAGCCACCATCAAATAACAAAGCAAAAACAAAAACTTAAAGCTAAAATATGTGGCACTGGCCTAGCCATGAGTGTTGAGAAACCTGCTGTCTGAAGTTGGAGAGATGGAGATCTATGTAATGTATTTGGTGGAACCATCTTCAGAGGTAGCACAGGAAGCAGGTCATGTGTCTGCTGAGCAGGCATCTTAAGAAGAGAGGTTGGAAAACAAAAATTTAATAGTTGTTGTTATTGGCCATTTGGCAATACTACAAAATAAATAATATCTCAGGAAAGAATTGGGCAATTTCAGGCAGAAATGAAGTAAATGGAGAGTCCAAAAATGTGGGGTCTTGCAAGACCAGTAAAATTGATTGCTTTCAGACTCCAAACAGTAGAGATGCAAAAAATGACCTTAAATGGCAGACTAAAATGGAATTTTGGTCTTTGGAACAGAACTGTCTACTCATCTTGGTCCTGTTACATGAAGAATAAGCTTCTATCTATGGTGAGCTACCGAGTTTCGGGGTCTCCTTGTTATAGAAGCTTAGCTTGCACCTTGACTAACAGATAAGTGTAAAGTCACTCTGAATACCAAGATTGCTTTCAAGATTGGTCTCTTGGAATCCAGGACAATTGGCTGGGCTTCTTTGGCATCTAACCTAACCTTAACTAACTTCTTGTTCATTTAGACTTTGTAACTCCCCAAAGACAGGATCCTACCCAATATGAGTGCCATTCTTAGGGAAATATCAAGGAATTCAAAGCAAGCTCATTGCTCTGCAGAAAATTATTATCTAGTATATAATTTGCATTTAATTTAAAGAAAGCAGGAGATGCAACACCAAATGTAGGTGTAATCAGGCATCACTGACCAGGATACATTCTAAGAAATGCATCTTTAGGTGATTTCATCATTGAGTGAACATCACAGAGTATACTTACACAAAACTAGATGGTGTAGCCTACTACACACCTAAGCTATATGGTATAGTCTGTTGTTCCTAGGCTACAAACCTGTCCAGCATACTAAATACCATATGCCTACTGAATAATTGCCTACTGTGCTGAATACTGTAGGCAATTGTAACTCAATGGTAACTGTTTGTGTATCTAAACATAGAAAAGGTAATGTAAATATATGGTATGAAAATCTTATAGGACCACTGTCATTGTGCAGTCCGTTGTTGATTTAAATGTCATGATTTGACATATAACTATACTGACATTCTTGCCAATCTAGTTCAGTTCTTCATTTATTGAAAAACAGACAGACAGAGAGATATGCAGTTTTTACCCTCAAGAAGGTGTCAATTGATTCAGGGAAACTTATCTTACACATATAATGATATAGTGTGATAAACTGTATTGCAGAGAAAAGTAAAAGGAATGTCGTGGAAACACAGCTATAGATGCCTATCTCAGTTGGAGGCAAGGGCTCAGGGCAGGTTTTGCAAAGAAGGCGGTGCCTCAGCAGAGACTTACAGAAAAAAATGAAGAAATTATTCTGGTAAAGAGGGAGATAATCGTGTTCCTGGCAGAGGGAGCCATGGGAGCTAAGTCAAGTATGCAACAGAAACATCCTTACTGCTACTCCAAGGTCTGCATTGAATACTGAATCCAGATCTGTCACTCTGTGAATACCAGGTCGCTGAGACTCTGAAAGCTGCCTGATATGCTTGCCTTTCCTTTCTTAAGGAAGCATTCTTAGACAGCCAGTCTTAAAGAGTGTCCTTAGGTACACTTGGTCATGTGTGTAAAGTTGTTAAAGGCTTAATATTCTTTCTCTTAGATGTCAGTTGACAATTCTCCATGGTGTTTCTGCATGTCACCTATCAGCTTTTGTTCCAGGCTACCTTGTCAAGGATGTTTGTTAAACAAGCAGCCTTCGAAGATAAAGATAGTGTCTCCCTCGAAAACAGAAAACATGTATGTTTCCTGACCTAGCATAATAAAGATAATGTCTCCAAAGTTGAGCAGGTTTACAAACAGCATTTAAAAGATATGGATTTTTTCATATAAGGTGTAAGGAAAGGATCCAGTTTCAGCTTTCTACATATGGCTAGCCAGTTTTCCCAGCACCATTTGTTAAATAGGGAATCCTTTCCCCATTTCTTGTTTTTGTCAGGTTTGTCAAAGATCAGATGGTTGTAGATGTGTGGTATTATTTCTGAGGGCTCTGTTAGGTTCCATTGGTCTATATCTCTGTTTTGGTATCAGTACCATGCTGTTTTGATTATTGTAGCCTTGTAGTAGAGTTTGAAGTCAGGTAGCATTATGCCTCCAGCTTTGTTCTTTTGGCTTAGGATTGACTTGGCAATGCGGGCTCTTTTTTGGTTCCATATGAACTTTAAAGTAGTTTTTTCCAATTCTGTGAAGAAAGTCATTGGTAGCTTGATGGGGATGGCATTGAATCTATAAATTACCTTGGGCAGTATGGCCATTTACACGATATTGATTCTTCCTATCCATGAGCATGGAATATTCTTCCATTTGTTTGTGTCCTCTTTTATTTCATTGATCAGTGGTTTGTAGTTCTCCTTGAAGAGGTCCTCCACATCCCTTGTAAGTTGGATTCCTAGGTATTTTATTCTCTTTGAAGCAATTGTGAATGGGAGTTCACTCATGATTTGGCTCTCTGTTTGTCTGTTATTGGTGTATAAGAATGCTTGTGATTTTTGCACATTGCTTTTGTATCCTGAGACTTTGCTGAAGTTGCTTATCAGCTTAAGGAGATTTTGGGCTGAGACAATGGGGTTTTCTAGATATACAATAATGTAATCTACAAACAGGGACAATTTGACTTCCTCTTTTCCTAATTGAATAAATTAATTCAAGATGGATTAAAAACTTAAATGTTAGACCTAAAACCATAAAAACCCTAGAAGAAAACCTAGGCAATACCATTCAGGACATAGGCATGGGCAAGGATCTCATGTCTAAAACACCAAAAGCAATGGCAACAGAAGCCAAAATTGACAAATGGGATCTAATTAAACTAAAGAGCTTCTGCACAGCAAAAGAAACTACCATCAGAGTGAACAGGCAACCTACAAAATGGGAGAAAATTTTTGCAATCTACTTATCTGAAAAAGGGCTAATATCAAGAATCTACAAAGAACTCAAACAAATTTACAAGAAAAAAACAACCCCATCAACAAGTGGGTGAAGGATATGAACACACACTTCTCAAAAGTGTCTGTTTATACAGCCAACAGACACATGAAAAAATTCTCATCATCACTGGCCATCAGAGAAATGAAAAATCAAAACCACAATGAGATACCATCTCACACCAGTTAGAATGGCGATCATCAAAAAGTCAGGAAACAACAGGTGCTGGAGAGGATGTGGAGAAATAGGAACACTTTTACAGTGTTGGTGGGACTGTAAACTAGCTCAACCATTGTGGAAGACAGTGTGGCGATTCCTCAGGGATCTAGAACTAGAAGTACCATTTGACCCAGCCATTCCATTACTGGGTATATACCCAAAGGATTATAAGTCATGCTGCTATAAAGACACATGCACACGTATATTTATTGTGTGGCACTATTCACAATAGCAAAGACTTCGAACCAACCCAAATGTCCATCAATGATAGACTGGATTAAGAAAATGTGGCACATATACACCATGGAATACCATGCAGCCATGAAAAATGATGAGTTCATGTCCTTTGTAGGGACATGGATGAAGCTGGAAACCATCATTCTCAGCAAACTATCACAAGGACAAAAAACCAAACACTGTATGTTCTCACTCATAGGTGGGAATTGAACAATGAGATTACTTGGACACAGGAAGGGGAACATCACACACCAGGGCCTGTTGTGGGGTGGGGGAAGGGGGGAGGGATAGCATTAGGAGATATACCTATGTAAATGATGAGTTAGTGGGTGCAGCACACCAACATGGCACATGTATACATATGTAACAAACCTGCACGTTGTGCACATGTACCCTAGAACTTAAAGTATAATACAAATATATATATAAAGATATATATATAAAGATATATAAAGATATATATGTAAAGATATATATATAAAGATATATATAAAGATATATATATAAAGATATATATATATATATAAAGATATGGGTTTTTTCACTTGCAGTGTATACCCACCATGTGCACATCATCACCTAGGTGTGCCACCAAATCTCCCCACTGGGATTTGACAGGTGAAGAGAACCAATGTAAATATGAAGTTCATGCTGCTTGTTGGCTTGTTGTGCTTTCAATAATAAATAAAGTCCTTTGTCTCTGACCCAGGAGTCTCATATCTCCTGCCAGTATCCATGAAATTGTGGCAGGGTAATTTGTTAGGTTCTGAGTGGGTAAAATCTCAGATTTCTCACCATTCTTGATATTCCAGAGATATTTTCATTTTGGAACAGAAAACATTCCCCTAAAACATGGTGATGAATTTCCAATTTGTGTTTTAGAAGGATGAATTTTCTTTATTAAGAATTTCAGACATTAATGAATGATTTTTAAGCAATAGACCTTTCCATTGTGTCCCTTATCCAGCTTATAGGACAGCCTGGGTGGAGTGCTTTGGCACTAGCTCACCTCCTGAAAGTAAAGGACTAAGAAAGTCAGGGTGAGCAAAGCCTTTAGAAGACAACGGATGCATCTCAATATATTGTAAATAAAATGTTCTAGAAGCCTGGCAATATATTGCTAATAAATTTTCTATTGTTGAACGCATTGTGTCTGGCTCCAGAGTATGATCTGTGGTTCAGTTAACTTTATGGGAAACCATACATGTCAAACTCCCTGGCTTCTGAGTAATAAGGGCTCTGTCATCTCCTAGGGAGTAGTCCTAGTCACATCATCAAAGCTATCTCAGAAGCACAGTGTTCATTTCCAGCCAGTGGGAAAACAGAAAGTGAGTACCTGGAAGGCAACCAAATTTCTTTAAGGAAAGTAATGGAAGCTGCATACTTCCCTTCCGTTCATACTCTTTTGGGAAATGTGATCATACCTAGTTGCCAGGAGAACTAGGAAATGTTGCCTTTAACTGAATGCCTCTAGCTGTGTGCCCTGCTAAAATATGGTGGAGTTGAGTGAAGGCTCTACAACCACAGAAAGAAGGAGAGAAAGAATATTAGGAGACAGTTAGCTGTCTCTTTCACGGACTGAAAATATATTAATAATAATCCACTCTACAGTGCATCTTTGCAATAAACCCAATTATCAAAAGTATCCTGGATGAGTCAGTTCCTTAAAACGTACAACCAGTACATGTGTAGGACCTCAACCAGTGCTTTTTAGTTAACCTGAAGGGTTGAAGGGGTCCTTTACCTTTATACTATAAGCAGAGCAACTACAACAGCAATTGTGAGTATTCATGATAAGCCCAAGGAAAGATCCAGAGCTGATGCCCACATAGAAATGAAAATCCCTTGTGTGCCCTGGCCAGCTAGACTTACTCAGCAGTGAGTACCCTTCACTCACGCTGAAGGGTAGCAGATTCTTCTCTCTCAGCATCACCTTATTAAAAGCCACTGTTGGAAGGGGTGGTGGGGAGGATGGGGTTAATCCTCCCTTCTGATCTGAGTGAGGCTGACTGGGGGAAGACATTATGATGACAGGAAAGCATGGGGGGAAACTTTCTTTCTTGGATGCAGGTTGTTCTAGAATAAAAAAGAGAAGTGATGTCCAGTTAAAACTGGTCTGTTTTCTTTCTCAGTAATTTATCTAAATAATTCAGCAATATGTTTTCTTGCTTGATGCAGAGGATGCAGTTCAAAAGGTGCCAAGCAACATTTTACTTGATATTTGTAAGAATTTGAAATGAGTTACTAAATTGGTTTGGATCCCAAGAGTGATTTGAATCTAAGTTAAAAACAAAACAAAACTAAAAAGACCAACAAGCCCTCCATCAGTATTTATATGTGTTAAGTGAAAACGTACTCCACGAAATGAAGACTAAGTTGGGAGCCTAGTGTCATCAGCATAGTCCCCATTAACAGCTTATAGCTTGAGGGAAAGACACCTCTAACAGCTTAACCCTTCCACAGGCAGCACAATTGCTACCAGCATCTGAAATAAGCCCCTTTCATGGTGTAATTTTATTACGCTGCTTTAGGTTGTTGGCTGGTTTTGCTCTGTGCCGCCAGTTCTAAAAGGATTCTCTCCTCATCTCAGGCATCCTCTAGCTGTATGTTTCTCCTTCCTCTGAATTCTCTACATGGTGGCTGGAATAATACTTCTAAAACACAAGTCTCTTCATGCCACTGCTCTACTTAATTTTCTTCAGTGGCTTCTCCTGGCCAAGGACAGTGCCTGTCAGTGTATTTCCCCTGCAATACACAAAATAAATGTCATTTAGAAACAAGAATCCACCTATTGCTGGCCAAAGCCTACTCCCCTCACTTTGTGCACAAGCAAAGCAAATACTATCATGAATAATTATCAGAAGAGCCTCATGGACATGTAATCAGCTGAACATCTCATTTAATGAGAAAAATATTGCTAAATACTGCCAATTTTTATTTTTAAAGAGGGACTGGGCTTCCCCTCTTCCCCAGGACCACGAGGTTCTTCTCAGTTTCAGGGCCTTTGCAGCCTCTCAGATCTTCACACAGTTTGCCACACACACTGGCAAAGGCAGATCTCCCCTCCTTCCAGTTTCTACTCTGTTGCCACTTCTTCAGGGACACCTTCCCCGACTGTTCCAGTCAACACCATCTGTTCCCTTAGGTACTTTAATTTTCTTCCTGCATTTGTCACTCCCTGCAATTTTATCATGCATTTATTCATTTGCTTATGTGTATTCTCCTTCTGCTAACAGAATATAAGCTTTTTAAGGGCAAGATTTTTCTTTTATGGCTATATCCCCAGTAACTACAAGAGTAGGTGAAAAATTATATTTGTTGAATAAATACATGTTGATACACTATTCACTGTCTCCCAAGCTAGCATTATTTTTATACCCAAACTTTTAATTGAAGTTTAATATACGTACATAAAAATACATTTACAGGTCCTAAACTTACAATGTAATGAGTTTCACAAGTTGAACACATCCGTGTAACCAGCACCCAGATCAGAAAATGCATTATCAGCAACCCCAAAGCCCTCTCCGTACTTCCTTTCAGTCACCTACCCCCATCAAAGATAATTATTATCTGAACTTCTAGAGCATAAATTAATTTATTCTGTTTTTGAATTTTATCTAAATAGGATTATATTAATAAGTACAGTCATCCCTCAGTATCCATGAGGGATTGGCTTCAAGACCTCCCTCAGATATCAAAATTCACAGATGCTTAAGTTTTTTTATGTAAAAAGGCATAGTACTTGCATATAGCCTGCCACCTGCACACATCCTCCTACATATTTTAAGTCATCTCTAGATTATTTATAATACCTAATACAATGTAAGTGCTGAGTAAATAGTTGTTATGCTGTATTGTTTAGGGAATAATAACAAGAAAAAAATCTGTACATGTTCAGTACAGACACAATTTATTTCAAATATTTTTCCATCTGCCGTTGGTTGCATCCATGGATGCAGAACCCATGGATATTGGGGGCTGACCATATACACTGTTTTGCATCTGACTTCTTTCATGAATTATATTTGCGAAATTCTTATATATTGTTATATGTAGTTGTAGTTCGTTCTTTCTCTTTGCTGCATAGCTTTCCATTATATGAATGTGACATTATGTGTCTATCATTACCCTGTGTTGATGGCAATGTGGTAGTTTCCAGTTACAGGCTACTACACTCCGTGGTGCTCTGAACTATTCAAGGACATGGTTTTGGTGCATATAACCAAGCCCCTTACTCAAGCTGTAGCTTACCTAACTTCCAGTCAATCAGCAACAAAGGACCCAAGAAGCTATTAACCACAGGTTCCTGTGTTAGTGGGGAAGGGACTTCCCTGAGGGCTCCCACATGCACAGTTAGACTTAAACTTCATGCCTGGGATGGAGATTTAAAATGCTAAGGTTGCATACAATATAGGAAGAACCATGTAAAGCCACTGCGCATGCGTTAAAGAAACCCCTCCTCTACATACCCTGATGAAACCCTTCCCTATGGAAATGTCCTATAAAACGAACCCATATACTACCATGGGGAGCAGCCCGCCATTTTCCTTTCATTGTGCTCGCTTTCTTGTGCACAAACTCAAAAAACTTTCACTTTCTCTTTGTTACTATGTCTGGTGATCTCTCTTGATTTTCTATCCTGGGAGATTTCAAGAACCCAGAGCGCAGTGCCAGTAACATTACCATCAGTGTATGAGTTCTAAATGCTTTTAGCAATTCATAATTTCAATGATTATATATATTTTTTCTAAATATATCTGATTGTTTTTGATCGTCTTTTGTTCTTTGCTTTCTTTTCTTTTCATTTCTTTGACATTTCATACATAATTATTGTACTGGTTTTCCAGGACTGCCATAACAAAGTACCGTAGGCTGGGTGGCTTAAACATCAGAAATTTATTGTCTAACAGTTCTGGAGGTTAGACGTCCGAGATCAAAGTGTCTGTGGGGTTGATTCCCTCTGAGGGCTGTGAGTGGGATCTATTACAGGCCTCTCTCATTGCCTTGTAGATGGCTGTCTTCTGCCTGTGTCTTCACATCATCTCCCCTCTGTGCAAGACTGTGTTCAAATTTTCTCTTCTTATAAGGACACTAGTCATATTGGATTACAGTTCACTCTAATGACCTCCTTCCAACTTAATTACCTCTTTAAAGACCCTGTCTCCAAATGTAGTCACATACTGAGATATCAGGGCTCAGGATTTCAACATATGAATTTGGGGGAGAGACACATAATTCAGTCTGTAATAGGTGTATTATATTATGTCTCTGATAACCCAAATATGTGAAGCTCATAGGGCTCAAATCTTTGATTGGTTATTTCTGTTGATTTTCAAACATATGTTTGCTAAGATTGAGTTGCTTAAAACCATGAGCTCATATAAGGTCTGGTTTTCTCCAAAGAAGATCTGAAAAAGTTCCAGATGCCAGAACCTGTTGAATTTCATCTGTTAGCTATTTCACTGGCTACAGAGGTCATATAAATTTAAATTCCAAACACCACATGAGAGTAGGTCAATGGTAGCAAATTCCCAGAAGATACCTCTGTTTTTCCACCTGGCAGAGATAGGCCAGTTTCAGTGTCAATTTCTAGCCTACTCTTTCAGTGAGAGTGTGCACACTTATAGTGTCCCCAGTGAATGTGGGAGTGACCCATTCAGCTGCCTGCATTGCAGAGGTCTCAGTTTAGTATTCCTCATCCCTGTATGTGTCATTAATCTCCAAAGTTCTATTTTAAGGGTAACTGCATTTCTTTCCCCTCCCCCACGCAGGACATCCCCAGGTTGCTGTGCCCCTGGATCCCTCTGGTTTCAGCTCCTGACGATTTAATTTGTAATATTCCTTTATTTATTATGTTGTTGGGGTTTACTGGTCTTGGGACAATCCCCTTACTTTTTGCACATTTAGTAATGTATTTATAACTTTTTTGTTTGTTTGATTTTAATTCACCCATCATCGAGGTGTTTGTCAGCGAGAGATCTTTTCAAAAATATGCAAGCTATCATTTTCCCCAAAGCCCGAGTCTATGCTTGACCTCTTAACTTTTAAGAAAGAAGCGCTTCCTCTTTCTTTTCTTTCTCCTCCCTCTCCTTTCCCTTTTCCTTGGAAATGATGGCCTAGCTGGCACCAGGAAAGGGGTGGAGCTGAAAGGCTGCAGGACCAAGGAGGGCTGGCTACAGGGTGGGAGGCCCAAGGAGGCAGTGGTGCTGTGGAGGGGGCAGTGAGACCAGGAAGTGCAACAAGGCTAGAGAGGCAGCAACAAGGCTGAGGACCAAAGAGACAGCTGCATGACCTAAAGGTTGGTGCAGAAGGATTGAACAAATAAATAAGTGTATTGCAAATAATGGAAATAAGTTTCCCACTGTCAAAGAAAGGATTACAAATATAGAAAGGGGGAAGACTAGAAAGAGTTCTAAGGTGTTAGAGTGGAATGGGAGATATCAGTGTGAACTCATGGTTTTTAATGGATATATAGATAAATATTGATGTATGTGTGTATAAATATATGTATATATATGCATACATGAATGATACCTTTTTAAAGGCTAAATATATATATGTATATATATGTGTGTATATATATATATGCACCACTCTTTTTATTCATTCATCTCTCTATAGATACTAATATTGTTTCCATATGTCAACTATTGTGAATAATGCTGTAATAAACATGGAAGTGCAGACATCTCCATTTCCACTCAGTATCTTTGAGATAATGATTTCATTTACTTTGGCTATACACCCAGAAGTGGAATTTCTAGATCATATGGTAGTTCTATTTTTAATTTTTGGAGGAACCACCATACAGTTTTCCATAATGGCTAAACCAATTTACACTCCTATCAACAGCAAATAAGGGTTCCCTTTTCTCCACATTCCTGCCAACACTTATCTTTTGCCATTTCAGCAAACGTGAGGTGATATCTCATTGTGGTTTTGATGATCAGAGATGTTGAGTACTTTTTCATATACCTGTTGGCCATTTACATGCCTTTGAGAAATTATCTATTCAGGTCCTTAGCCCATTTTGTAATCTGTTTTTTGTTTTGTTTTGTGTTTTTTTGCTATTGAGTTTTTTAATTCCTTATATACTTTGGATTTTAACCCCTTATCAGATGTATGGTTGTAAATATTTTCTGCCCTTCCCATATTGCCTTTTCATTCTGCTGATAGTTTTCTTTGCTGACCATAATAAGCTTTTTAGTTTGGTGTAATCTCATTTGTCTATATTTGCTTTTGTTGCCTGTACTTTTGCTGTCATATCCAAAAAAATCATTGCCCAGTCCATTGTCAAGAAGCTTTTTCCCTATGTTTTCTTTTAGTCGTTTATAGTTTCAGGCCTTATGTTTGAGCCTTTAATCCATTTTGAGTTCATTTTTGTATGTGGTATGATAAGGGTCCAATTTCATTCTGCATGTGGATATCCAGTTTTCCCAATATCATTTATCGAAGAGACTAATGTGTGCTCTTCCCTTCCCTAGTGTGTGTTCTTGGCACTTCTGTAAAGATCAAGTGACTTTAAAGGCATAGATTTATTTTGGGATCTGTATTCTGTTCCATTTAGTTCATATGTCTTTTTTTATAATGCCAGTATCATGCCATTTTGATTAATGTAGCTTTGTAATATGTTTTAAAATCAGGAAGAGTGATGCTTTCAGCTTTATCCTTCTTGTTCAATATTACTTTGTCTATTCATGGTCATTTTGGGATCTATATGAATTTTAGAATTTTCTTCTATGTATTTAAAGATAGCCATTGGGATTTTGATAGGAATTATATAGAATCTGTAGATCACTTTGGGTAGTATGAACATTTTAACAATATTCTTTCTTAATCCATGAACTTGGATGTCTTTCCATTTATCCGTGTCTTCTTTAATTTCCTTCACTAATGTTTTATACTTTCAGTATACAAATCATTCAACTCTCAGGTTAAATTTATTCCTAAGTATTTTAATTTTTATTGATATTGTGAACAGGATTACTTTCTTAATTTTCTTTTCAAATATTTCATTGTTAGTGTATAAAACTAAACTAATTTCACATTTTGATTTTTGTATCCTGCAACTTTATGGAATTTGTTTATTATCTAACAGTTTTATGTTGAGTCTTTAATATTTTCTTCATATACAATCATGTCATCTGCAAACAGAATTTTTCTTGTTCCTTTCTTTCAGCTTGAAATAAACTATTATACAATGTCACTTCTTCCTTTCTGGTTCAGATTTTTTTTCCATTTTTCTATTTTCAGATGTTTATTTCTATTTATTTGGTCTAATTGCACTGGCTAGAACATCCAGTACTTTGTTGAATGTAAGTGGTGAGAGTGGGAATCCCTGCCTTGTACTGGATCTTAGAGGGAAAGCTTTCAATTTTCATTGATAATGTCAGCCATGGGCTTTTCATATATGGCCTTTCTTGTGTTGAGATAAGTTATTTCTATTTTGTTGAGAGTTTTAATTATTAATAGATGCCACACTTTGTCAAATACTTTTTCTGTGTCTATTGAGATAATCGTGTGTTTTTTTTCTTTCATTTTGTTAATGTGGTGTATCACATTGATTTATTCGTGCATATTGAACCATCCCTGCATCCCAGGGATGAATCCTCCTTGGCCATGATGTATAATCCTTTTAATGTGCTATTTAATTTGGTTTGCTAGTGTTTTATTGAGGATATTTGCATCTATGTTCATCAGTAAGTTTTCTTCTGGTGTCTTTGTCTGCCTTTAGTATCAGTGATGCTAGTCTCATAAAATGAGTTTGAAAGTATTCCCTCTTCTATTTTTATAAAAAGTTGAAGAAAAATCACCATTAATTCTTTAATGTTTAGGAGAATTCACTCATGAAGCCATCTGGTCCTATGCTTTTTTTGTTGTTGTTGGGAGGTTTTTCTTTCCCATTTCAGTCTCCTTATTTGTTGTTGGTCTGTTCAGACTTTCTATTTCTTCTTGATTGAGTTTTGTTAGAATGTATGTTTCTAGAAATTTATCCTTTTGTTCTAGGTTATCCAATTTGTTGGCATATAATTCTTCATAATAGTCCCTCATGTTCCTTTTTTATTTCTGAGGCATCTATTGTAAAGTCTCCTCTATCATCTCTGGTTCTATTTATCAGTCTTCTCTTTCTTAGTCTAGCTAAAAGATTGTTGATTTTGTTTATTTCTGCAAAAAAAATCTTGGTTTGTAGATTTTGTATTTTTTTCCATTTTCTATTTTATTTATTTCTGCACTAATCATTATTATTTTCTTTCTTCTGCTAATTTAGGGCTCAGTTTGTTCTTTCTTTTCTATGTCATTGAGGTATAAAGTTAAGTTGTTTATTTGTAATCTTTCTTCTGTTTTAATGTAAGCATTTAATGTTATAAATTTCCATCTTAGTACTACTTATGCTGCACTGCATAACTTTTGGTATATTGCGTTTCATTTTTATTCCTCTTAAGATATTTTAAATATTCTTTTTTGATTTTCTCTTTGATTCAATGATTGCTCAAGAGTGTGTTATTTAGTTGCCACATATTTATGAATGCTTTTATTTTCCTACTGTTGTAGATTTCTGGTTTCATTTCATTGTGGTTGAAAATAATACTTGGAATGATTTCAATCTTCCTGAATTTGTTAAGACTTCTTTTGTGACCTAACATGTGATTTATCTTGGAGAATATTTCTTCTGTGCTTTAGAAGAATGTATATTCCCCGCTGTTGACTGGAAAATTCTACATATATATGGTATATTTCTGTGTGTATGTATATATACACCATATATACACATATATTTATATATACACATAATGTATAGATATATTTATAGATATATACTATATGGTATATACACACCATACATACACATATATACCATATATACCATATGTGTATATATGTGTATGTATATCTGTATATGTTCTATATATGCCATATATATACCATATATATGTGCCATATATATACCATATGTATGTGCCATATATATACCATATATATGTGCCATATATATACCATCCTTATATACCATATATATGGTGCATATATATACCATCTATATATACAGTATATATGTATACACCATATATACAATATATATGTATATATGGTACACATATATGGCATATATATCTGGTATATAAACTATATACATATATACATACATATATGTCTATATGTCATATATGTTTACACATATGGTATATATATGGTATATATATGGTGTATATGTATATATGTTGTGTGTGTGTATATAGTATATATAAATATATGGTATACATATATATGGTGTGTGTATATATATGGTGCATATACTCATATATTTTGTATGTATATGGTGTGTATATATGGTGTCTGTGTACATATATGTACATATAGTCTATATGTATATATATACACATCATATATTTATCTATATGGTATGGTGTATATGGTATATATGTATATATGGCATATATGGTATCTCATGTATATACACACACATATGATGCCATATATATGTATAGATGATGTTTCATATATGTGTGTATATACATGAGATGTCATATACACCATATATACATGTATACCATATACACTATATATACACAACATGTATCTATATGGTGTGTGTGTGTATATATGTATATATCACTTATAAGAAAAGATTGGGTAAATGTGGTAAAGCATAAAATGTTAAAAATTGGGAAATCTGAATAAAGAGATTTTGAAAATTTTTTTTACTGTTCTGTTAGCTTTTGTATGTTTGAATTTTTTAATAATTTTAAAATGTACCCATGGATAAAATGAAAAAAAAACATGAAGTGACAATGAAACTGCAACTCACAAACACCATGACAATGCATTATCACTACAATCATCAATGTCACAGCAGTACCGGTGGCTCATCATGCTCTGTGACTGAGATAGGATAGATGGTGATTTGTGTACAATTATTGGAGCCACAGTTAAAATTCTACTCCATTGTCTTCCATTCAAGGAAACAAATCAGAATGCAAATAGACAAGATAGATTAAAGAAAAGTCAGCCTAGAATATGCTCTAATTCATAAAAGAAACAATGAACCTATAAACTTTGGCATTTCAACTAATATTAGTATCAAATTGTGCCATGATAGACAAGCATGTTAACCATTTTACAGTTGAGAACAGCTGAGTTAGATTAAATGGTTCCGTACCATTTGAATGGTAAGACTTCCTGTACTTCAAATTTTTTCACAGAATAGTACATGAAAGTAATTCCATGGATTTTTCATTCAATCTATAGATGAAGTTTGACCACATATGGATTCTTAGAAACTTTGTTTTTTAGACTGTCCAATACTCTTTGGATTCATATCTCACCTACTGGGAATTACCACACAAGGATAAAAACTCCTTTAGGATTAATTTTGCACTGACTCCTTGGTCTGATCTACTTGGAATTATCCAGACTCATCATACTGCTTGAGACAGTCATCAGTTTACTCATGTCTTCCCTATGTCAGGAGAACTTATCTCTCCTCTTCCTGCTTGCTTTAAAAGCTTTTCCATTCTGATGTACTTAGGATTGTTAGATGCCAAATCTCTGATAAACACAAGACAAAATAAATTTTTTTGGAAGGCTATAGGATGGTTCCCAAGATTGAATGAATATCAGAAGAACCAGGCTCAGAAAGGGCAGGAACCAGGTCAGCTCCAGAAATCCTATTGGAAAAAAGTGAAACATGAGTACTGCCACCATGGGGATGAGTCCACTTCTACTAGTCTTTGTTTCCATCTGTGCATCACTCTGCTCAAGCTCTTAAGTCCTGGGGAGGGAAAGTGTGATTGGCCTAGGACATGTCGGCCCACTCATTGGCTAGAGGAGGGCAGGGCCCTTTGATTAAGAATGCCATCTAGCTGACACAAATGTGAAAGAACTAATGCCCCAAAAGAAAACCAAGAGAATAGATTCTGGGCAGCAAGAAAACTAACAAAACTTACCTCCAAAATGTTTAAGACTTAGTTCAGGTAGTATTTTTATCAGGTAAAATAAAAGCATATCAAACCAAAAGTGTACTCACTCTTTCACCCCAAAATGAAGAATACACCAATGTAATATAATATGATTTTTTATTGACTTCTGTCCTCCACCCAGCTCCTATTCTAAAATCGGGCCAAACAAAAATTCTTATCTTCTTGAGAGGGGCGAGGGGAAAGGTCAAGTTAGAGAATGACTGCCTTATAATCATTTGGGACTTTCTTAGTTCAGCTTATAGGACATATTGTGTTAGTAATTATTGGTGTATTTCCCATACAACTAATAATTTAGGATATTTTATTTCATAATGACTGAAAGACCAACTGTTTTAGTTCATTTTTGCTACTCTAATGAAATAACCAAGACCAGATAACTTCTGAGCAGAAATATATTGGCTCAGTTCTGAAGGCAGTAAATTCCAAGATCTAGGAGTTGGCATATGGTAAGGGCCTTCTTGCAGCATCATCCTATGGCAGAAAGCAGAAGGGCAAGAGAGAAAAAGAGGAGGATGAACTCATCCTGTCATAGTAGCTCCATGCCCATCTATCAGCGTGGAAGCCTCATAAACTAATCGCCCCTTAAAGGTTCTACATCTTAATACTACTACAATAGCAAGTATATTTCAATATGTGTTTGGGAGGAGACAAACATTCAAACCAGAGCACCAAGTAATAAATACTATTTTTTCACCAATCTCATAATAATATAACATTTTTTTAAGTTTCGGGATCCACTTTTCATGTTATGGTGCTTTAATGTGTGTGTGTGTGTGTGTATCTATATGTATATAAAGACACATGCATACATACACAGATATATATACACATATGCACACATATACAGAAATATATAGACATATGCGTACATGTGCACATTTGTATGTGTACAGATATATACATATATCTGTTTATATATGCATATGTCTATATATGCATATGTCTATATATATAGTCAGATATATATAGAGAGAGACACACGCGTATCTATCTATCTATATATGTCTATCTACCTATCTATCATCTCTACAGAATAGCAAGGAAGGGAATACTAAGGAAGGTCAAAGCTACACATTCTATGTTCTCTTACTTTGAATCATCAATTCAGTCATTGGGGTTCTCTGTCCAGTTAATTAATGCACTTTCATTATTTAGGGATTTGAACCCTTGGTGGATCTGCCTATGAGGGGTTGTAACAGTCTTCTGTTAAGATTCCATGCAGAGGCTACCATTTCCATACTTTCTTCTCTCTATTCTCACTATATAACAGCAACTCTATTTTGCCTTGCTACTCAAGTTCAACCAGCCCAGCTGAAATACAACTTCTTTTTGTGTGATCGCCTCATGGCATAAAGAACAAGAAAGGCAAAGGGGGCACTGGCAGACTCCAATTTAAGGGAATAATTATTATGTCTCCTGGTAGAAATAGAACCCAGAGTCAAAAGGACAAGCAGCACAAATATTGCTAGGAGGTCATTAGATGCAATAATGCAAAACACCACTCCCTTCTAGCTGTCGGTTCCCAAAAGTTCACATCTTACTCATGAAGAGTAGTAGTAGGAAAACAATATTTATCAATCTCTGATTTATAGCAACATCTAGAAGAGCAAACCAGCTTTACAGGGTGTTGGCATCAACCAACAACAATAGTCTTCAATATTGCATTCCTCCACTGTGGAAGAGTAGCTGCTCGTGGGTGTTGAGGCATACAATGGTACCAGTGATTCCCAGGAGCATCATCCCATTGCCCTTTATTCTGCTATGATTTGCATTCTTTAGCCCAACATTGCATAGACCACCATAATACTACATATGGCATTGGTGTGCCCAGAGTTGGTGCCAGCATAGGCATGATGGGTGGGGAAAACAAATCCAAATCTTCTTATCAATACTATAATATAGGTATTCTTATTATTTCCACTTTACATATGAGGCAATTAAGACATAAGTTAAATAAAACTTGCCCAAGGTCACACAGTAAGTGGTAGAGACAGGATTCACATCACTGTCTGGGTCCGGTGGAAGATCTTAACCACTGGGCCTCTTTGGAGAAATTAGGTGACTCAACCAATGCAATAACCAAGACACTGGTCCTCTAATTACTGCTTTATCACTGTGTACTCTCTGCTATACTACCTGCTTGCTTTGTGGGTGCAGGAAAAACACTAAGGATTTATAACCCTAAAAGAGAAAGAGTAAACATTTTTTACATAATCATTGGTAGTGCTAAACATATCATGTTGTTTATCTTACAAATATGAAATGTGAAACCTCATTAATTTTTAAGTAGCTTAGATTTAGTAACATAGGTTTTCACCAAACAGAAGTAAACTGAAATCATTGTCACCCTCCTATGTAAAACCCTTAAGCAATTCCCCACTCACTTTAAAATAGTGTCCAAATTCCTTAGCCAGGCGAATTTCATGAATTGATCCCTGCCTACACCACCACCCACCCCTACACCATCACTCCAGTCTTACTGCTCCTGGTGTATCCTCACTACGGGTTCCAAATATATGGAAACACAAACAAATTCTTCCATGTACCTGGGCATTTGTGTAAGATAAACCCTCTGCCCAGAAAGTTCTTCTATTTCTGGTTTAGGCCTCTGCTCTGGCCCCATATAGTCGTATTAACCATGTTTTTTTTATTTTGTTTATTTTGACACTTTGACATTTTAGGCCTTGCTGTCTCCCTGGAGGGACTGCCCCTTCAAGGGTTAGCTAATTCCTAGTGAGAGCAAACAACTAGCCTGGGAGCATGCCTTTGATATGCAAACTACCAATCCAGAGGCTGTACCCCCAACTGCCTTCTTTATCAGCTCTCATCTACCTGCCATCATCACCCCAGGGCCAGGTACCAGACAACTAGAAACAGCCCTTATGCCAGAGACTGCTGAAATTATTCAAACTAGCCAATCCTAAATCTGCTCACTCTGCTTTGTCTAATCACAAGAAAGGCTGTTGCCCACATTGCCCCTTCCATCCTCCTCCACCCCCACCTCCTGATCGACCCTAGTGCTTCCCCACATGGCCTCTCATAGCACATTGTACCCTCTCCTCTTGAAGTTTCTGAGTGTAACTATTTTTTCTATCTATTCATCTCCTGATCTGTTGGCCTCATCATACCTAAATCATAACAAAAACTTTATTTTAAGATATGATGAGTTGATTGCTCCTGCTTTTTTGCTACCACAGTACCATAAAGATACTGCTGTTGTACTTTCCACACGCCACACAGCATTTCTTTATGGAACTGTCTCTGCTGATGGCCTATGAACTTTCTGAGAAACACTTCCATGTTTGTACTATCAGCACCTAGCCTACTGCCGGTCACAGCACAGGCTCTCAGTACATGCTTAATAGATTAATTAATTAATTAATTATTCCTAAAAACCATGGCATGTCAAGTCGCTTCTATTCAAATCTCACTTTTCAGCTGCCCTTTCCATGTAACAATGCTTATAAATCCAGGCACCAAATTTATGCATGAAAAATTAGAACTCAACTCATTGGTACATATAACCAGTTAATATAAGTATGAAACAACTCCAACCATGGTAGCAAATGTCCAAGTCAAAAATAGGCTTTACAACTGGAAAATATTATTATTAGCTGCAAAAATGTGTGTGAAAGAAGTTCAGAGCAAAAGTACAGACTGTGGCTTTATTGCTTTAATTTTAAACTCTTCATCCCAACTCCATGAATCTGAGGGTTCATAAATTCTATTTGATGATAACTTACAAAAGGAAGAAATGGGTTCCATATATTTAAGCCCTAGATGTATAACAATACATAAATGGTAAATGATCTCACAGTATTTCATTTCAGCTACCATGTTGCTAAAGAGGAGAAATCACATGTAACTGAGGGCCTACTATGTGCCAGGGCCTGTGCTAGGTGTTAAATGAGTTATTGAGGTTAAGCCTCATGATAATCCAGCAAATTCAGTGCTGTGGCAGCCCTCTCCCTTCAAAGACACCACGTTAAATGAGCTCCTACCCTTCTACCTGATGTGGAAAGAGAAATAAATTTACATGTTAAGTTAGTCCTGGTTGGAAGGCAGTGGGAGGGCGGGACTGAAAATAGAGAATGAAACGATGCATATGCTTTACTGGAAGAGAAAATAGAAGCATCACCGAACATATAAGGATACGTAGGAAAAGATGCCAGTATCTGGGTTGAGAGGGTGCAACAAAGAAGTAGTCATCCAAACTGCACACAGAAGGAAATAAGTAGGCAGGGTGGGTGGTGGGGGGACTTGCAAGTGCCAAGGTGACATAGAGGGAGGAGGTGTAAGGGTCTATAGCTGGGTTTCTGCTTCGATATCTTCAGCCCACACTAGAATTGTGTCTGATTCATTATTTGTACTCTCAATATTTGTTGAATGAATGAATGGATGAAACAATGAATTAACATTTTTCAAACAGTTTAAATTGTCATTTAGGCACAACCTTTAATGCAAAACCATCTGGTTGTGCCACTGACATACTTATGTGTGGATCTTATAAAAATGGGTCCCCCAGAAAACTGCTGTCATGGCTCTTGTCTGTCATCTTAAGAGATAACAGCTGTCTGTTTGTGGAACAAAAGGAGACGTAGTTACTTCTGAAGTATCCATAAGACAGTACAAACAGAACATAATGTACAGGGATCCATCAGCCTGTTTTCACTTCTTTTTATTAATGTTTGCATTTCTCTCCCAGCATTAGGAAGTCTTGTTGTTTCCAAGGTACGCTTGTTTTCCAAGGAAGTGCCTCGGTGGCCGTCTCATGGGGCAGAAAAAGATCTGGGCTTCCTAATCCGATGTCAACCACAGCAGCTTTGATTTAAATTCATGTCATGAGCCTCCAGGTCAGAGTTTTACAGTAATACTTAATATGATTTGTTTTAAGTTAATTATGTGCCAAGGTCCAAATTCTGACACTACCACTTAGTAACTGTGTGACCCTGGGCTTTAGTGTGACCTTAGGCAAGATGCTGATCTGTGACTCAGTTTTCTTATCTGTAAATGGGAGATAATAACAATACCTACCTGAAAGAACTGTTATGAGGATTAAGTATATGGAAAATGCTATACCGTATACATTTTAGAAACTCTTCTCATTGTCTCATTTAATCCTTAAAATGGTCCCTCTGAGGAACTATTGCCATCTCCCTAGCATAGATGAGACAACTGGCGTTTAGAGAGATTTAGTATCTTTTTCAAGGTCACAATCTATAAGTGGCAGGGCTAGGATTGAAACACAGACCTAGTCAACAGTGAAGCCTGTACCCATAATCTTACACAGAGGTAAAATGGAGGTACCACAGATAAAAAGACATTTGAAAATCACAAATTTAGAGCTTTTGATGAGGAGGCAAGGTTCAAATTGACTCTTTAAATGAATGTTGACTTTTTAAAGTTTAACATTTCAATGCTGCTTAAATAAAATTCACTATTTTAAATGGCATATGCAACATTTCCAAACAAAAGTAAGAAGACACCAGGATGATATAAATTAACGTGTGAAAAGAGGCAGAAAAACACATGTAGATCAATCATGCCTTTTACATTAGCAGAAATATTGCAAGGCCACTCAAGAATGCATGTTTAAATTCATTTTGAAAACTCGAACTAATTTTCCTTCCTGCAGCTGCTACCCCTTATGTTGCGCGCTCTACTAAAAGCACAAAAGAGCCTGCCTTCCTCAATGTGTGCCGTCATCACCCTTGACTCCCTGGTTTAGCCAGGAGCGCAGGGAGTTTACAGCACAGCTTCTCATTCAGCTTCAGATTGTTACATTGGGTCCTGCAGGGATGGTCCCTTGTCTTTAATATTTGGAGGAAATATCTGATTTCTTTTAGAGGGAGTCACAGCATTTGCCCCTATTTATCTTTCCTCATTTTACTTTGAGACACTATAAATAATAAAATACAATATCTATTCCCAATGTGAAAAGCAGCTCCCCTTTCTGAAGTGTCCTGGTCTTCCTTCATAGTTGTTGGCCTATCCTCAAATATGCCACATTTAATATGCCGGTGGGGTTTATGAATCCCCAGCAGAGATTAGGCATGCTTTTGAGAAGAAGGTGGAAGAGCTGAGTTCAAGCCCTGATGCCACTAATCGGGTGGGTAACTTTGGATATGTTGCTTAGCTCTCTCAGTCCTAAGCTTAAAAAAAAAAAAAAGTTAAAATGGTGATGATGATAATAATCATTCAGTTGTTCATTCAGTCACATTTTCTAAGCGCCTACTTTTCGCGAGGCACTGGAAAACAAAGGTGAGTAATAAAAAAATTTCTAAATGCAACTGCTCACAATCTAGATCAGGAGACAGGAATCTAAACAAATCAGTAATGAGAAAAAGGAGAAAGGCTGTGACAAGAGACATCTCTATTTGGAACATGAGCTGTGGAAGGAGGAGGAGGAACTGACCATTCCTAGGAGATACACAGCCTTAGTTGGAAACCACACATATTTCTACTTCACAAGGTTATTGGGAGGTTCCAGTGACAAAATGAATTTGATTCCTTCAAGAACTTTACAGAGCAATTTCCATGTGCAGCAGATGTTGTTGATGCCCCGCCCTCATCCCTGTGCCTTTACCACTTCAGTGCAAACTGGGGACTTTAAACTTCTAGCACCTGCATGTCTGCCTGAGGGATTTTTCCAGCCTCCAGGGCCCGCCTGCTTTTCCACCTGTTCTGCCAAGGAATCAACGCCCACCGCCACGTGCCCAGAGCAGTCCTCAACCAAATAAATACCACTACTCCCTCACCCCTCAGGTGGAATAACTGAGGCCTGAGTTCCACACTGGCTGCCAGGAAGTTCCCAGCAGGATTGAGCTCCAGTTGCCTATAGTAGTAACTTGCTTGATAATGCAGCATGAATTGGCCGCCTTCCCTTCCTGTGCCACTTCCCTACTCTCCCAATGGGGTTTCTTTCACCTGCCAAATATTACTGCACATGGATCCTTATCCTAGGGTATGCTTCTGAGAGAACTCAAACTAAGACAAGATGTAAGCCATTTTTTCTTCTTATCATGTATCATTTTGAAATCTGACCAGAATTATACACACCATTTTGCATGGGAAAAAGCACACTTTGTATTTATAAATCCTCTTCACAAAGTTAGGATTTAATCCACTTTAGCCATTGTAACATAATACCTGCCTAAGAATTTCTCGAATCCATCCCAAGCCAACACTGATCTGGCTGAAGCCTTCATCTCTCACTTGAATTTCTACAATAGTCTCCTAGCTGCTCTCTGACTCCACTCTTTCTCCCAACAAATCCACCCTTCTCACTATCTATCTGCAGTGACATTCACCTAGAAAGAAATTCTGAGCAGACCACTCCCAGCCCAAATAATACTTTTATGCATATTTATATAGGCCCCTGTTACTTGCAACACTTTACTTTTATCTACTGGAAAATTGTTGTGATGCTCTGATATCAGGTAAAGCAAAATGCTTAAGTGTCATCTTCAAGGAAACTGACAGAATAAATACACGAATCTGCAACATGTACGATGGGTGATGCCTATTCAGATGTACATCCTCAGGCACTGCACATCCTGCGCAACTGTATAGACCATCTTGGCTCTGACAACTCCCTGCTTCACTCACGAAGTGCTTGTCTGTTCCCAGCACCTACCACGAGGCTCCATGCCTCTGTTTATGCTGTCCTCTCTGCCTGGAAACACTGACTTCTCCTGGCCTACTTCTGGTGTTCCTTTAAAACCAGCTGAGCATTTCTTTTCTGCCAGAAATTATATCTGAACCACTCTCACATGGCTGCGTGTCCCTCTTCTGTGCCCCTTCCACTTCTTGGTTTGTAACTCAATCTTTACACTTAGCACATTGGGTTAGAACTATCTGCTTATATGGGCTTAATACCTAGGTGATGGGTTGATCTGTGCAGCAAACCACCATGGCACACGTTTACCTATGTAACAAACCTGCGCATCCCACACATGTACCTGGAACTTAACATAAAAGCTGAACAACAACCAAAAAGCAGTATCTGCTTATCGGCTTGTCTTCCGCAGTGAGGGCTGTCTTACTCTTCCTCGCATCCCCAACATTTAGAGGAGGGCTTAGCCTAGAGTCAGAACATTTTGGAAACAGTGGAGTGTGGAATGTGGAGTATGTGAGAGAAGGCTCTTCAGTGACACAGACCTAGCCAAATCTTGATCTGTCAAGTTCTGGCCAAGTGACCTTGGGCAAATGGCCTCACCTCTCTACATCTCCATTTCTTTGTTGGTAAGATGGAGTTCACACCATTACCTGCCTCAGACAGTGATGGTGAGGGTGAAATAAGCTGCTGCCTGTATTGAGCACAGTGCCTGACAGCAGGCACACAGTCCATATTAACTCTTGTTTTTTATTATAAGCTCAATAAACATTTGAAAGATGAATGTGCCTCCCTTTATACCAAACAAGCAATCCCTTATGGCAAACCTACCTTTAGATGGACCCTTCTGTATATCCAAAATTGTGATGAACACTTTGCATACATTAGTATATTTTGTCTATACAACCACTTTGCTAGAAAGGTTTAATGACCAGCCTGTTACAAATGAGGAAATTGAGAACAAAAAAATCAGTGGCTTCTCTTGGTGGCACGGGAGTTAAGTGTGAGAGGCTGGGCCAAACCTGGTCTGCGTGATACAAGCTTGTGCTCTTAACCAAACTATGGAAGCATAAAAGAGGAGCCTCACTATTCTACCGGAAGTTGAGGAAGTCAGGGAGGCTGCTGGAGGGGCACAGGCAGAGACATGAGGAGAGAGGAGGAGGTGGAGGGGTGGAGGGACTCCTTAGAAGACTCGATGAGTGTAAAGACTGTGAATTCAAAGAACAGGTTTCATGACTAGTTCCAAGGGTTCTTGTGTAGAAATTAGGAGGTGAGATTAAAAGGGAATGGTGAGTGCAAAGTCAGCAAGTATCCCGTGTACTAAGCAAAGATTTGAGTCTTTTTTTTTTGAGACGGAGTCTCACTCTGTCACCCAGGCTGGAGTGCAGTGGATCTCGGCTCACTGCAAGCTCTGCCTCCCAGGTTCATGCCATTCTCCTGCATCAGCCTCCCGAGTAGCTGGGACTACAGGCGCCCGCCACCTCGCCCGGCTAATTTTTTGTATTTTTAGTAGAGACGGGGTTTCACTCTGTTAGCCAGGATGGTCTTGATCTCCTGACCTCGTGATCCACCCACCTCGGCCTCCCAAAGTGCTGGGATTACAGGCATGAGCCACTGCGCCCGGCCAAGACTTGGGTCTTTATCTTGAAAACTGTATAAACCTTTTGAAAGGCAAAGGACACTAGAAAGACTGACCACATCAAGGGCTTGACAAGGATGTGGAACCAACTGGAACTCTCATTCATTGCAGGTGGGAACATAAAATGGTACAACCACTATGGAAAACTGTTTGATAGCCTTCTAAAGTTGACTAGATGCCTATTGTATGATACAACCACTCCACTCCTAAGTTAATAGTTTTGCTCGTAAGAACCCCAAACTGGAAACAAACTAAATGTTCATTAACGGGAGGAAGGATTTTTTTTTTAAATATTGCTGCAGTCACACAACAGAATAGTATTCAACAATAAAAAGGAATAAGCTATTAATACACTCAACAACATGGATAATTCTCAAAAATATTATGCTAAGTAAAATAAGTCAGAATAAAAGGTATATGCTGTATGATGTCATCTATATTAACTTACAGAATAGGCAGATAAAACTCAAAATAATGTCTCTGGGTTTGCCTTTTGGTTGGAGGTAGTATGACTCGTAGGAAGTATGAAGGTATTCTCTGGAGTGGCAGAAATGATCTATATCTTGACAGTGGTGGTAGTTAAAAAGTGTATAATTTTGTCAAAACACATCAAACCATACACTTAAATTCTGCACATTTTATTGTATGTATATATCTTAAAAAATAAAAGTAGCAAAAAAAAGTACCTCATAAAATGAGGAACTGCCTTTGGTTATACTATCTAAAGGTTGGATTTTAACTATACATGCAGTATTCTTGTAAATCAGACCAATTTAGGGTTCAGTAGGAGAACTTGGTTATTGGAACTCTCGGAAAGCGTCTATTCATTCTTTTGTCTTTGTTGCATTGTTGTTGAGACAAGGTCTCACTCTGTTGCCCAGGCTGGAGTGCAGTGGCCTGATTTCGGCCCACCACAACCTTGACCACCCATGGCTCAGGTGATCCTCCCACCTCAGCCTCCCTAGTAGCTGGAAATACAGGTGCAGACCACCATGCCTGGCTAATTTTTGTATTTCTTGTAGAGATGGGGTTTTACCTTGTTGCCCAGGCTGGTCTTGAACTCCTTTGCTCAAGCTATCCACCTGCCTCAGCTTCCCAAAGTGCTGTAATTACAGGTGTGAACCACCATGTCTGGCTTATTCATTCACTCTTTAACAAAAATTTATTTGTTTTATCAAATGTTTATTTAGCCCAATGCTACCATCTACTATCTGGGTGACTTTGAACAAATGACTCTTTGATTTTCAGTTCACTCATTTGTGAAATGGGGATAGTAATAGTACCTACTTCATGAGGTTGTTGTAGGGACTAAATAAGTTGATACAAGCAAAGTTCTTAGAATGGTGCTGGT
Organism: Pan troglodytes; assembly: GCF_028858775.2. Lineage (NCBI taxonomy): Eukaryota > Metazoa > Chordata > Mammalia > Primates > Hominidae > Pan > Pan troglodytes. Next base: position 154,159,441 of record NC_072398.2, on the reverse strand, counting down.
GCATAGTAAGGGCTAGCTAAATGTTAGTGATTAATATTATTATCCTCAGTTATGTGCCAGCCTTGGTGGATATAAACAGTAATAAGACATAGAAAATTTATAGTCTAGAAGAGAGGATCAACAATAAACATGTGAATAGATATGACTAAATCTGCTTAGTGCAATAATAAAATTTGAAAAGTGCTTTGAGAACATAAATGACTGTGTTGGCATGGAAGAATCCATTAAAAATAAAAATAATCAGCCACCTAAATCAAATCAAGTTCTGATAGTCATTTATTGTTTCTCAGTACTGTGGTTACTAAGATTCCTCCTTTTCTTGGCAACTGAAACTTGCAACTCTCAAGGCTCAGGCCTGTGACCTCTTCTATTCTGTGGCTTTTTCCTAGGTGATCTCATCCATTCCACTTGTGATACTCATTTCACATCTCTAAGCCCAACATCATACTGAACTGCAAGTGCCTGTGACATCTCACACTGATTGTGTCTACATCCAAATTCTCCCTCCACAGCCCCCTAATCCTTCTTCTCTCACAGTGTTCCCCATACTGGAAACAGCAGCTCCATTCTCCAGCTGCCCAGTCCACAAGCCTTGCAGTTTTCCTCCCCTCCTCTCTACTTCTATTATAATGTCTCATACCCAGTAATCACCAAATCTTGAATTCAGTCACTTGTAAAAGTTCTATGACCTTTCACCTAGACAATTGCAATAGCCTAACTGATCTCCCTGTTTCCACTCTCCCTTCTCCAAAAGCTATTCTCAGCACAGCAGTCAGGTGATCTTTCCAAGGCATTATGGATCCATAATCTTCACCTGCCTTAAACCCTCAGGTGGGATTCCTTCACACCATCTGTTTCATGGCTGACAAGGTCCTAGATATCTGGCTCCAGACTGCCTCTCTGTCATCCTCCTCTACCACTCTCTGGGTCCCTTTATTCCAGCCTCACTAGCCCCCTTGCTGTCTCTCCAACATGCCAAGCAAGGTCTTAGGCAAGCTCTCTCTTGTCTCATGGTCTTTGCACATGATGTTCCCTTTGCATGGGATGACCTTCCTCCAGATAGCCTCATGGCTCACTCTCTTACTTCACTCATTTATCTGCTCAATTGTTGCCATCCTAGCTACAACAGCTCCTACACTTCAATCTCTAACTGCTTCCCCTGCTTTTCTTCCTAGCATCTGACATTCTTTTTTTCTTGACACGGGGTCTTGCTCTGTCAGCCAAGCTGGAGTGCAGTGGCACAATCACGCCTGACTTCAACCTCGACCTCCCAGGCTCAAGCAAATCCTCCCACCTCAGCTTCCCAAGTAGCTGGGACTACAGGCATGCACCACCTTGCCCAGCTAATTTTTGTATTTTTTTGTAGAAACAGGGTCTCACCATGTTGCCTAGGCTGGTCTTGAACTCCTGGGCTCAGCAATCCTCCCACCTCAGCTTCCCGAAGTGTTAGGATTACAGGTGTGAGCCACCATGCCTGGGCCTATTGTATTAGTTTATCATCCTTGCTTAAATATAAACCTGATGAGGCAGAGTCTGTGTGTGTCTTATTCATATCTCCATGACCTAGAATAATACCTGGCACACAGTAGACGCTCAATTCATATTTGTTGAATTAATGAATGAGTTACTATCACCTTAGTTTATGCAGAGCTTCACAGTTTACAAAGCAGTCACATACACAATATCTTAATAAGCCCTCTAACGATTTGTGGTATAGGCTTTGTTATATCCATTTTATAGATATGTTGACAGTCCCTTGCTCAAGGTCACACAGCAATTAGAAGTAAAAGTCAAACTCTGGTGTTTTGCCTTCAAGCCCAGTTTATTAATCATAAATATAAAATACTATTAGCAATTTATTGGTGTTGTTCAAGACATTTGCATCTCGTTTAACCTTCATAACAATGCTTTGAGGTGGGTACTATTTTGCAGATGTGGAAACTAAATCCCTGCGAAGTAACATACCCTAGGTCACAGTGCTGAAAAATGGTAAAGTCAGAATCTGGGTCCTGACAGCCTGATTCCAGGAGCTTATTCTCAACAGATGGACCCACTAGGCCTAGCCTGTAAAATAAAGAGAGTTAAGGAAACTGCAAACATAAATGGACAAGAATCAAATTTGTTCCATGGGGACTTTCTGCCATTAATAAAATTTTTGCTCTTGCTTCATGTAGTAAAACTTTCTTCTTTTTCTTTGAGATCATAATGTGGAAAGCAATTGTATCTCAAATGCAGTTCATTATATTGTTTTCTGGTTTTTATCCATCTTTGAAATGTTTGAAACGTTTGTTTCTAAATTGAGAAGTCACTTAGGAATTTTAGGAATTGTGGGCAGAGCTTACGGATTTCCAGCAGTCTGTCTTTCTTCCTCCTTTGGTAGCTTTGTGCTGCCTTATGTGGCATGAGCATAGGCTAGCGTTCCCTCTGAGCACGGATTCCACCTGCTCTCTCACCGCCCTATGACATGCCTTGTTTCATCAATTCTCACCTTCATTGTATCACATAACCTACATTGCAGAACACTCAATTTATTTTCCTTTCTTTTTTTCCTTTTTTCAAAAGGAAGAAGCTATTTGATTGGATGTGATGGCACCAGAGGCAGAAATGTGGCAAAATTTTAAATGGTGAGAAATCCATCTCAGCTACCTGGATTTTGAGAAACAAATTGTGATTTCTCGACTCACTTTGTATTGAACTGTGCAAGTTAGATGAACTAAAAAAGCTTCATTGACTTGTCTACTTGTCTGCTTGTCTCCAAGTCAGTCAAGTGTTTGTGAATGCTGCCTGTTTTCTACCCTGTATAGTTATTCAAATGATTAACTTAAGGGTGAATATAAAGGTACATAAACATAAGTAGATAGATGCCCTTGAAATAACAAAGCCCTCAGACCTTACATAAGCAGGCATTTAGAAGGTGAAAAACAAATCAGGTGTGTTGATTGTTCCTAAAGATTGTAACAGAAAGATTCTAAGCACTTATCTGGGAATATACTGTGAAGAGAGCATGTGGTCTATTGATCCAGGTATCCCTAATGCCTGGCACATAGTAGGTACTCAACAGAGTAAGTGCTTAACATAGGAAGTGCTTGATAAATTTGTGTTGAATCTATAGTACTCTGTCTTTTATTGCCTAGTCATGAACTTGTCTCAACACACGTGCATACACACACACATATTAGGTTGTAAGCTCTTAGAGGAGAAGGTCTGTCTTATTCACCACTGTATTCTCTAATACAGAACCACCAAATAAGTGGCAATCATTAATGATCATCAAATTGAAGTAAATTCTATGACTTGTTTTCTTTAGCTCGTTTCCCTCACCCTATCTTGTCCATTTGGCTCTCAAGCCAGAATGCCTGAAACGGCTGCATTAATCTAATCAAATATGTAAAAGCCAAGACCTTGAAATCTTTCAAATCAAGCTCTGAATTACATTTTTAAATTTACCCTGGCCATTTCATAAGTAGATTTAGCAACTAGCTAACTGCTATCCCAGGAGGGGGAAAAAAAACCCATAAGCTTAATGAATTTGGTCAGACATACAGTGTAACAGATGTCCAACATGCTGCCATGAACTTAAATCATAGATATGATGCCTCTGTTTGGCATGGCAAAATATATTAGAACTGTTTCATCAGTCACTAGGCAACTTGCTAGATGGAGGGGGAATAATCCTGAAAAATGCAGGAGCTGCTTCTAATAGCATCTAAAAGGATCCCTGGAGAAACACAGATAATCTGCTTGCAATGATTCATCAAGTTGGTCCTTTGTTTCATTAATTTGAGTGTCAAGTGCAACCATACAATAAAGAATTGCCAAGACCTGGTAAGATTCTCCTCTGGCTGCTGCTTTTCCTGCCCTAACAACTGGTACTATTCATGCCTAAAGCACAAACTGAATAAATAGTTTCAAGGCTGGCAATGTTGGACAGTGCTTCCTATTTTGCTTTTCCTTGAAAGGCTAAATCGTGTGCTTTCTTGACCTCTCCCAAACACGTTGCACTGATATTCATTATTGCACCAATAATTTTAACTTTCTTAATACTAAGTATGGAAGGATGCCTCATAAGATAAAAATAGTTCCTGTTGTATCATCAGTCCAGCAATAGATTAGGGAAGATTAAAAATGGATTGTAATGCCTTCTTTGGCCTTGAGAAAGCTCTTATTGTGCCCATGGTTCAGTAGGCCTGCTGATCATTTCCATCTTAATGTAATCTTTAACATTACACTGCTACAGGTGAGATGTTAAGTAATACATTAAGACAACTATTTTCACTGAGCAATTTCACAAGAAATATGTTTTTAGCTAAATTAGACATTTAACAAATGCCATTTGTAATTCAATGCAGAGGAGACAGCATCCTTAAAACAAGCTATTGATGTGACTTTCCCAACATAAAACAATACTTATGTTTTTTTAATTTTAATTGAAGTCCTGAATGTGAAATTATCGCCGTCAGTGCAGTAGACCAACGGAAAGCACCAAAGACCTTAGGATTATGAAATAAGCCATATGCAGTTTTATCTCTAGCAGACAGAAGTTCTTCATCCAAATTAGGAAGAATCTACAGGTCAAGTTAATCATGTAGCTGTGACGTGCTGAATGTTTTTAAAACTTTAAGATCATTTAGATGAACACTAGGAAACTCAGAGGTCAGGCAGAAATATAAATTGTAATATTTAATGAAAATAATAAATGAAATAATTGAGATGAAATATTGTGATCTAAAGAATGCATGAGAATAACTGAATCTGATAAAGTAAAATTAAGAGAGAAGAGAAAATAAGAAAGTGAGCAATTGAAAAACGGAACAATAAATAATTTTTTAAGAAAAATAATTTCATCATATATTTCTCTATGCTACGTACATAAATGCAAACGCTATAAATAGAGTTATTGACATTTGGGAGGTTGATTTGTTTTTATCAACATCGCAAAACAGAAAATTTAGTTTGCAGATTTTCACATGGCTATCACGTTCAGAATCCAATCAGGTTCTCCTTTACTACTTGATGACTTCTTTAAAGATAAATAAGCCCGCGGACCAAGAAGTGGGTACACTGGCTCGGTTAACTCTCTCTCCCCAGAAATTTCACTACTGAAAAGATTATTATTTGGGGGCGGGGAAGGGGATGCAGAGGTCTTTAGGACCCAGCAGGCGGCGGCAGGCGGCAGTTGTGTAGATCGCTGAGAGACTACGAGGGTCCGGTTCAGTTTTAATTCTGTCTCTAATCTCTGCAACAGCCGCGCTTCCCGGGTCCCGCGGCTCCCGCGCGCGATCTGCCGCGGCCGGCTGCTGGGCAAAAATCAGAGCCGCCTCCGCCCCATTACCCATCATGGAAACCCTCCAGGAAAAAGTGGCCCCGGACGCGCGAGCCTGAGGATTCTGCACAAAAGAGGTGCCCAAAATGAAGACCCTGATGGTGAGTCAGTTGTGGCAACTCCACCGGGCAAAGAGGGGGATCCCCGGGCTCAGGGTCCACGGGACGCACCGTGGAGACTCCGGGACGCCTAACCCTGGGCCGCGAGGTCGCCTGTTACAAAGGGACAACTTTCTACCCGCTCCGCGTTCCCTCCCGATTCTCCAGCTCTGCCTGGCTCGGAATCCCAGAGCCAGGATGGGAACTCGGGGTTGCCTCGCCTCCTAGATCTCCGGCGAGAGGTCCGAGGGGGTGGCGGAGAGCTGCAGGAGCGATGGAGGAGTGGGCAGATTGCTCAAGGGATGGGGGTGCCCAAAAGCAACAGCCTGCCAAAAACTAAGAGGGACGGGGAGGGGGGACCTTTGCAGACTTTCTTCGTTTTCTTAGATTTCAAACTTGCAAGGATCGCAAGGATCCAGGGCCCCAGGAAAGGAGGGGTGTGAAGGACTCAAAATTCCAGCAGCTTGGCTGGGGTGGCTGCGCCAGACGGGCCCTTCCCCAAAGTGCAAACCCACCCCTGTCCTCGGCCCGGCGCGCTCCCTCCCTCAGCCCGGGGCCGTACACCATCTGCCCTCTACCGAGAGATCTGGGCGGCGGCGGCCGAAAGCAGCGACGCGCCCGGAGCATCCCTTGCGGTACGCGAGGGGACGGTGCTTTCTCTGTCCCAGTTGCGTGCGGCGGGGCTGGGGCCCAGGCCGCCCCAAATCTCCCCCACTAGAGTGACCACGGCGCAGTTGTCCCCGCTGGGCGCGCTCCTCCGGTGTCTGCGCTCAGCCGCTCTCCTCTTCTCTCTCCCGCCCGCCCGCAGCGCCATGGTCTGGCAGTGTGTTTAGCGCTCACCACCATGTGCACCAGCTTGTTGCTAGTGTACAGCAGCCTCGGCGGCCAGAAGGAGCGGCCCCCGCAGCAGCAGCAGCAGCAGCAACAGCAGCAGCAGGCGTCGGCCACCGGCAGCTCGCAGCCGGAGGCGGAGAGCAGCACCCAGCAGCGCCCCGGGGTCCCCGCGGGACCGCGGCCACTGGACGGATACCTCGGAGTGGCGGACCACAAGGTGACAGCATGCCCGCCAGCCCGCTCGCCACTCAGCCTGGGGATCCCGCACACCTGAGCCTTCCCCCTTTCCCGGGGCTGGGAGGCGCTGTGAGTAGGTGCCGTTCGAAGGCTGGAGGGGAGTGGACCCGCTGGGGTAGGGTGGGCTAGTTCCAACTTGGTATGAATTCTTATTTGGAGAAAGACACAAAGTTTTGTAGAAAATAGGGGTGAGGTGCGTGGACCCCAAAGCCTAATTTCCCAGCAGAAATCGGCCCTGGAACTATAACTCCCTGATCCCCAGAATTGCAGCTGCGGATGGAGGTCCGGTTCCTGAAGCCTCGGGTTTGGCCGCCGAGTCGCTCCCTGGTGGGAGGAAACTGGGGTTGGCGCGGGTACCAGCCTGAGCGTTCCTCTGACCCGGAACCGGAGGGTGAGCGCAGCCAGCCCGCGGCCACTGCTCGGGATCCAGCGTTCCCCTCTGATCTCTCCAGCGCATTGCTTTGGGCTGAATTCTCTCAGCCCTGGGGAGTGGTGCCCAGGCAGGCATGGAAGACTTGAGGGACACACTCAGCTTCCATTGGTTTGAAACTCATCATTGTGAGCCTGTCTTCCTCTGCCTTCCGGGAAGCTGCTGCATGGGGTGGCTAATAATTAATAAGATGAATTTTTTAAAATTGGGCCTCCTTTCCCTGGAATAATAAATATCTGGTTTCAGTGTGTGAAGCCTCTGGGAGAATCCTAATCAAGTTTGCTGATTCTGAAGATATTTTAATACAGTTTAAATGTATCCGCCATTATTTGAAGCTGCTCGTATGTTTTTATTAAAACACAATTCCACTCTCTATCTGCTTTATAAAGCTAGAGGATTTCTTGAAATCTCCCAATTATTCTTTTTGTTTTACTAAATTTTATGGTTGTGAACCGAAGTAATATATAGTAGATGCTCCTTTTGTGTGCAAAGATCACTCTAACCATGCGTGAAAAAGCCAAACTTTTTAAAAAGTGGCATTCAAAATATTGCCACACACCTGTTTAATGCATGATGCTAAGGATTTGAAAGGTATAAAAGAATTTAAGGCAGGACCCAGTCTTACGGATCTTTAAATACCTGAGGACAGAACAATATACCATGAAATGTGTGTAGATGGATAAACCAATAGATAAAAATGTGTAATAAATGCTAGATATGAACAGTACTGTAGGGGTGCAAAAATGAGAACGATGACTTCCCTGGAAAGATCAAGGAAAGCTTCTTTGAAAAAGTGGAATTTTGCAATGAGAAGAATTCAGGGAAGCAAAAAAGGAGGAATCAATTTCATTAGGAAGTGATTATTTATTTATTTATTGTTGTGGCAGGAGCAGGGGTTGGGGGGTGGGGGTGTTAGTAGACTTAAAATCCAAAAGCAGAAGGCTATCAATTTTACAATTACAGCTTTTGTTTCCGCTCTTAGTTGTTGATTGATGCTTTGTATCTGCATGTGCAAGCAACCGATAAGGGCTGGAGTTCCAGGAAAGTTTAGACATTAGCTTCTGACTGTAGATGGCTGTGGCGTTTATGTGTAACTGGTGTATGATGGATATACTGAGATCATGGATTTCCATGGCTATTGTTTGGTGGAAATTACTATCTAACACTTGTGAAGCTTTGATTAATGGCAGCATCAAAAGGTAAATTTGCTGAAAGTTTTGATCAGCTTTTGGGAAAAGATTTCTAATACTTTTCTTCCTGTGTTCTTCTGCTGGACAGACACCAGCTAAGAATATTGAGAGCTTAATGCAAAGTATAATACCCTAATGCTGATGTTCAAAACAATGGTTATTGACCACAAATATGTTTGATTTCAATTTTTGTTTATCAGAGCTTTATTTTATTGAAACAAAGAACAGTCCTTTTCAATTTGGAGGGCGGGATGTTGATACCCTACATGGGAAATTGAAATGATATTTAGTAAAAGGGTTTTACAAATTGTGAAGTGCTATATGAATGATAAATATTGTGTGAAAGTCATTGGAATTCCTAGTAGAAGAAGGTCTTTAGAGATAATTATGAATATCAATGAAATTATCTCATGGAACACCAACATCTCACAAAATTCTGTACCCAAAGGTTTTGAGGGAGTTCAAGTCACCACAAGCAAAGGAAGAAAAGCATATCTTAAAGTCTATGTCTTCTGTTTAGACATTATCCCAATTGTCCCACTGAACTAAATGTAAACTTCTCAGAATGCCTTAACTGATTCTCTTTACCGCTACTATTTAGCTGGCTGCAAATTGGGCAGAGTTCCCTTACAGATGGTCATATGAAGGTGCATGTGTAAAATGTTGTTTATGTTCTCTCCAAAAGTTCCTGTTTAATTAGGTTTATTTGATATCTTCCTATATTCTTGCATAGGCAGAGGTGGAAGACATTGTTAGAATATTGCTAGGAATTCTTTTCCAATTAAGACAGGGGAGGGTAAGAAATGAAAGCCTTTCTATTCTTATTATATTGCCAGATGATACTCGATTGCTAATTTTTTTTTACCCTCACATCAGGCCTCAGGAAAATGATGGAATATGCTGGATGTGATGACCACCAAGCCATATGCTGCTGCATATTGAATCAGAATTCCAACAGCCTTTTTTATCTGCCATTGATTTACATAGTCTGGAGAGAGTTACAGATATTATTTAGGAAAATGTTCACACCTCCATAGCTGGAGGCCCCAAAGACTGATAAATATGTAGTGTATATGCTCAGTTACATGATGTTGTTAACATTAACAGTTCTAAGATTAAATTCAACAGGTGGTCCTAATCCCCAGCACCTGAATTTCACAAATTACAGCCTGTCTGCAATGATGGTCTTGTTTCATATGGCTGCAGACTGAATTACTGTTGAGATTAAATCACTGTGTGCTTTTGTTGAAATATATGCTGCAAGTCAAGTCAGTGATGAGCGGCATGTGTTGAGGCTTAAAATATCACTTTTCATGGTCATATTCTCTACTTCCTCTTTCACAAACTATGTGAGCTGCAATTGTAATTTCAGTATCACTAAATGAAGGCTACATGGAGTTTCTTGTCATAATGAAGGCATTTTCTGTTTGAGTCTTTCTCTTCTTTCCCAATCCCTTTCCCCAGACCAATTCCCACAAATGTTCCACCAACTCATTTCCATCGTGTTACATGTCTGTGTCTTCAGGTACTATATCTGTATTCTAACATTACTCTCTCAGTCCCGATTTGTGGAAGCCAATGATAACAAGATTGCTTAGGTACAACTGGGGAAGCCAATTTTCATGGCTTTGGGAACCTTCTGCATTTAGAACTGCAGCCTAATGTATAACCAAGCTAACACACACACACACACACACACACACACACACACACACACCACACACATTAAATCAAGAAATACTCAGAGGAAAGCTCCAAGTCTTATAGCAGAGTGGAAGGGAACATGGAACACAGTTCAGTTTCCAGTCTGGATCTCGTCTGGGTAGATGAGGTCATTTGCCATCTGGTAGACCCTGTGAAATGAAACCGTGAGCTAATTCCCATTTCTAGAGGACAGGCTCTTATCACAGAAGGCCCACTATCACCCAGACTGCCCTTTACTGAAATGGCTTATGAAAGGGCGGTGATCAATGGGGTCTACAGCTAAGCAGCTATCTCTTTGCTTCAGAAGTAGCCCCCAGGGATGGATTTTACACATACCAATAACATACTTGTCCTTGGTTCTTTCCATTTTTAGGCACTCAGTTATTCAGACAAATCAAAATTGCTTAGTGGTAATAGTACTATTACTATTAACTGGTAACTATCCGGTTGGAGTGGTAAGACAAGTGAATGCAAGAATTGAAAAATAGTAATCCAAAACCGGAATTTGGATAAATGCCATCTAACTTATTTTGAAATTATGGGATGAATATTCCTCTTTTAGAAAAGTATATAAATTATCAAACACAAGTTTACATAATTTATTTGACCACATTTTATGACATTTGAGTTGTGAATGAATGACTGAAATGAATGCTAAATCATTTGAATCTCAAGGAAATTCAAAGTGAGCTAATTTTCAATGCTCAGGTATTATAAGATGTAATCTGCCAACGATGATGAAACCCTGTTACCACAAAGCATCAAACCCCCAAAATCAGAAAAAGAACACTATTTCGTGGGGGAGGAGTTGCAATAATGTAGTCACTTTTAACAGGATAAATGTTTTTTATAACATTTATTAAAATACTTAACCTTCCTTAAATCTGTGACAGCCAGGATAATTTTTCCAGCTTCCCACATGGGTAATTTCAAGATATCACTATCCTCCTGTAAATGGCAGATGAGTTTGACCAGGCTCACTCTTAAATTCCAGGCATGCTGGCTTTCCTGCTGATCTGTGAACATTCATTCTGCCTCAGGACCTTTGCACATGCTCTTCTCTCTTCCTGGAAAGCTCTTCCCCAAGGTCTTTTGCATGGTTGATTCCTTCTGGTCATTCAGTCATCAGGTCACATGTCATCTTCTTATGGACCACATTCTTTAACTAGCCCCTCCTCAACAGTCATTCTCTGTCATATTAGCCTGTTTTATTTTCCTTATAACACTTAACAATATCTGAAATAATCTTAAAGTTTATTTGTCTATTTTCTGCCCTTCCCCCAACTAGAATCTAAGTACTGTGACAGCAATGTCTTTGTACATCTTGTTGACCAGTTTAACCCCAGGACCTACAACAGTATCTAAAATTTAATGGGTACACAATAAGTATGTATGGAAAGAAAGAAGGGAGTGAAGGTGGAGGAGAGAAGGACAGACCTACTTACCTATGTCAACTTTTTTCTCTACAAGAATCATCATTGCAATCTCAAGACCCTAGTATGTCTCATTTTTCCAAAATTTGTTCTGCCCACAAAAGTAATTCTAATAACAGGGAGGAAGAGGAGGAAATGATATAAGAGGAAAGACAAAAGAATCTTTGGGAATGAGATTTAGGGGTCCATGTTTAATAAGCTTCCTTTTTAAATATTGCACACATTAAACTTTGAGAAACACTGTTTGAAATGTTTTTAATCATCACAATGTGTAGTTCTGTAGCTAATTCATTTCTAGGTTTTTGAACTAATCATAGCCCTTGGTAAATACTTGTTGAAGGCCTAGTAGTTTCAAAATTGGGCATTCTGGAGGAAGAACACAATCCCTACCCTCAAAGAACCTTTGATCTAATCGTTGCAGAGAAAAGACAAAGAAGCAAGAAAAGTTCAATAATAAGGCAAGCACTGAATAATAATTTGAAATCAGGAAGCAATAAATCAAGGCACTGACTCTAAAAAGGAGATAATTTCTGTGATCTTTCTCCATCTATAAAACAAGTTAAATTCTATTATTACCTTAGAAGTTTGTTAAGCTTTCAAACTAATATTCCACTCTTTATTAGCCTCATATCTCTTCATGCGTGTGTGCAGGGTATCCAATGAATAATTACTGAACAAATTGGATATCAAAGCAACTTCAAAGTGGCTTGATTTTAAATTCAAAATATTGTCTCTTTATGATTTTCCTTTGGCATGACATAGGGTCTTCTGCACTCGTTAAGTTAAACCTTCTTGAATGTCTCTGTAACATATGGTGACCACCTTAACCAAGCTAAATCTCATAATTCATTGTACTAGTCAGGGTTCTGTAAAGAGATAAAGCTAATAGGATATTATATTATATATATGGGAGTTTATAAAGTATTAACTTACACGATCACAGCTTCCCACAATAGGCTGTCTGCAAGCTTGAGGAGCAAGGAGAGTCAGTCTAAGTCTCAAAACTGAAGAATTTAGAGTCCAATATTCAAGGGCAGGAAGCGTCCAGCATGGAAGAAAGATGTAGGCTGGGAGACTAGGCCCATCTCACCATTTCACATTTTTCTGCCTGTTTTATATTCGCTGGAAGCTGATTAGATTGTGCTCATGAGATTAAGGGTGGCTCTGCCTTCCCCAGCCCACTGACTCAAATGTTAATCCCTTTTGGCAACACCCACGGAGACACACCCAGGATTAATACTTTGTATCCCTCCATCCAATCAAGTTGACACTCAGTATTAACCATCACAAGTCCACCCCTTGTCAACTTGAACCCATACACATCTCCTGAGATCATACATAATCTTCAAATAAAGACAATAATGAGGTCATAATAATGCCTAACATAATAAAACTATCCTTCATACAACTGGAAACGCACCAACCCCCAACCCAAATACTATTACAAAAAGTTAACAATACTTAAATGCTGATATGCAGTCAATACATCTTATGTCACATGATAAAGGAAAAGGAAACAAAATTAAGATATTTTCTTAGTACAAGTGTATACATGCACAAATGTTTTTAACAGAAGAAGGAAGAAATACTCATGACAATTACAGTCCTCGTTTCTGCAGCTGCTCAAGCAGCTAGTAATGATTACTACCTTCTTCTACTACCCATTGTCTTCCCTTTGCCTTCAGCAAGCACCTCAGCAGGTCATGGTTTTTTTTCCTGGTGGAGTGACCCAAGCCTTCATTCCTGAAGGGTCTGGGTCATTTGTAGTCCTACCTGGATTGGGCGGTTGTAATTTCCCATTGACTTTAATCACAGGGCATGGTAATAACCTAATGGACACCCTAAAGGATCTCCCGTATCCCATGCATACTCTTCCTTACCTCCGTTGTGGAGTAGTGGACTGATTTCATCTTGATAGTCTGGGTCAGTCACCCCAGCCAACACTGTAACTCCCTTCTTACCCTGTTGACTTAAAGGTAGGAGGAACCCAAGGTGTCCAGGTGGCAATCTTAACTCTCAGTTTAATGGAATCATTGTTGTGTCTCCAGGTGGCAGCGTTCCTCTCTCTGGAGCTAAGACCTCTAGGACAGCAGAACGTTATGTTGCAGGAACAGGAAGCAAAACTTTTGCTAGTGGGTCACTAGGGGTGATGGTTAGTGGTTCCGCTTCCACTTCCACCTCTTGATTCCTGGACCCCTGCATCCTGGCTATAGGAGAAACAGTACCATATATTGGACACTGATGCAGAGCATACATCCCTGCCACTATGGCCTTCTGGAGAACTTTGCCCCAGCCCTGCAAAGTATTGTCACCTAGTTGGCATTGTAATTGTGACTTCGAAAGGCCAGTCCACCGTTCTATAAATCCAGCTGCTTCAGGATGATGGGGAACATGGTAAGACCAGTGAATTCCATGAGCATGAGCCCACTGCCACACTACTTTAGCCGTAAAGTGAGTGCCTTGGTCAGAGGCAATTGTGTGTGGAATATCGTAATGGTGGATAAGGCATTCAGTGAGTCCACGGAAGGTAGTCTTGGCAGAAGCATTGTGTGCAGGATAGGCAAACACGCATCTGGAGTAAGTGTCTATTCCAGTTAGGACAAACCTCTGCCTTTTCCATGATGGAAGAGGTCCAATATAATCAATCTGCCACCGGGTAGCTGGCTGATCACCCCAAGGAATGGTGCCATATCGAGGGCTCAGTGTTGGTCTCTGCTGCTGTCAAGTTGGGCACTCAGCAGTGGCCATAGCCATGTCAGCCTTGGTGAGTGGAATTCCATGTTGCTGAGCCCATGTATAACCTCCATCCCTGCCACCATGGCCATTTTGTTCATAGGCCCATTGAGCAATGACAGGGGTGGCTGGGGAAAGAGGCTGAGTTGTGTCCACAGAATAGGTCATTATTAAAATCCTCCTCTGCTGAAGTCACTCCATGTGAACACTCACACGGGATACAAATATCTTCACATTTTTTGGCCCCTCAGATAGGTCCATCCACATACCTCTTCCTTAAATTTCTTTGTCACCAATTTTCCAGTCATGCTTCTTCCAAGTCCCTGACCATCCAGCCAAACCATTGGCTACAGCCCATGAATCAGTATATAATCTCACATCGGACCGTTTCTCCTTCCATGCAAAGTGCACAACCACGTGCACTGCTCGAAGTTCTGCCCACTGCGAAGATTTCCCTTCACTGCTGTCCTTCAGGGATGTCCTAGAAAGGGCCGTAGTGCTGCAGCTGTCCACTTTTGGGTGGTGCCTGCATAACCGTGCAGAACCATCTGTGAACCAGGCCTTAGTCTTCTCGTCTCTGTCAACTGATCATAGGGAACTCCCCATGAGGCCATCTGCTGGGCTGAGGGAGAGAAGGCAGGGTGGCAAGAATGGAGACCATGGGCATTTGAGCCACTTCCTCATGTAACTAACTTGTGCCTTCAGGACATGCTCAAGCCCGATCACGTATACACCACTTCCATTTGATGATGGGATGTTGCTGTGCACAACCCGCTTTTTGGCTGGATGGGCCAGAAAACACTCAGTTCATGATAGGCAATTCAGTTTGCATGGTGACTTGATGACCCGTAGCCAAATGATCAGTTTCCACCAAAGCCCAGTAACAGCTTCACCTTTTGGGCCTGCCAAAGGCTCCAAATAGCATCCCTATCTGCCACTGACACCTCAAGCACCATTGGATCTGCTGGGTCATATGGCCCAAGTGGCAGAGCAGCTTGCACAGCAGCCTGAGCCTGTTGCAGAGCCTTCTCCTGTTCTGGACCCCACTCAAAACTGGCAGCCTTTCAGGTCACTTGATAAATGGGCCAGAGTGACACACTCAAATGAGGAATGTGTTGCCTCCAAAATCTAAATAGGCCCAGTAGGTGTTGCTTCTCTTTCTTGGTTGTAGGAGGGGCCAAATGCAGCAACTCATCCTTCACCTTAGAAGGAATATCTCAACAGGCCCCACACCACTGGACCCCTAGAAATTTTACTGAGGTAGAAGTTCCCTGAATTTTAGTTGGATTTATTTCCCATCCTCTGGCATGCAAATGTCTCACCCATAAGTCCAGTGTGTTTGCTACTTCTTGCTCACTGGATCCAATCAGCATGATGTCATTAATGTAATGGACCAGTGTGATATCTTGTGGGAGTGAAAAGCAATCAAGGTCTCTCTGAATAAGATTATGACACAAAGCTAGAGAGTTGATATGCCCCTGAGGCAGGAAAGTAAAGGTATATTGCTGGCCTTGCCAGCTGAAGGCAAATTGCTTCTAGTGGGCCTTACGAACAGGAATGGAGAAAAAGGCATTTGCCGAATCAGTGGCTACATACCAGGTATGAGGAGATGTGTTAATTTGCTCAAGCAATGAAACCACATCTGGTACAGCAGCTGCAATTGGAGTCGCCATTTGGTTAAGTTTATGATAATCCACTGTCATTCTCCAAGATCCTTCTGTCTTCTGTCCAGGCCAAATGGGAGAGTTGAACAGGGATGTGGTAGGACTCACCACCTCTGCATCTTTCAAGTCCTTGATGGTGGCACTAATCTCTGCAATCCCTACAGGGATGTGATATTGTTTTTGATTTACTATATTTCTAGGTAGAGCCATCTCTAATGGCTTCCATTTGGCCTTTCCCACCATAATAGCCCTCACCCTACCAGTCAGGGAGCCAATGTAGGGGTTCTGCCAGTTACTAAGTATGTCTATGCCAATTATGCATTCTGGCACTGGGGAAATGTCTACAGGATGAGTCTGGGGACCCAACAGACCCACTGTAAGTCAGACCTGAGCTAAAACTCCATTAATTACCTGACCTCCATAAGCCCCTACTTTAATGGGAGGACCTCAACAACATTTTAGGTACCCTGGAATCTGTCAGCTCAGAGCCAGTGTCCAGTATCCCCAAAATGTCTGATCATTTCCCTTTCCCCAGTGCACAGGTACCCTGTAAAAGGCTGGCGATCTCCTGGGGAAAGGATGGGGAAAAGAGTCACTGCATAAATTGTCAGTAATGTAGTGGGGTCCTTCCTCAAGGGGATCCAGGCTCCCCTTCATTCAAGGCGTTCTGGGTCTGTAAACTGGCTCAAGTCTGGAAATTGATTGAGGGGCCAGGATTCTCTGTTTTTACAATTCAAATTAGTCTTTTGTCCATTTGACTTCGAAGTTTTCTGCTTGTATAAATTAAGTAGAAATGCAGTAGGCTTCTTATCAATTTCACTTCTAGGAACACCATGATTAATTAGCCAATGCCAGAGCTCTACATGAGTCAGGCTATTCTGATTGCTGCTTTGCCTCTGCTGTCCATTATGGTAGCTATGCCCACTTTGCCTTTGACAGTTGAGTGCCATCACTTGGCCCCTGCCACCTCAGGATCCAGTTATTCCCACTGTATTTACATTTTGTAGTTGAGTGACTTGGTTCCCACTGTTAGATCTGACATACAGAGAAGACCAATTATAGGACTCTTCAAAAACGTGAGTGCTGCCCTCATAAATCTATTTCGCAAGGCATTGGTCAAGGGTATGTCTTCTGGAACCTCCCAGCTGGGATGAGTAGGTCTAAAGTGACTAATCCACTCCACCATCCCAATCTCCCTAAGCCTTTGGGTCCCTTCCTCTACATTAAACCAGGGGAGACCAGGCATTTCCAGCTCACTCACAGTGAGTCATCTTTTAATTCATATTTCATCTAACCAAGCAAATAAACTATTAGAACCTTTTTTTAACTCCCTGAGCTGCAGTATTAAAAGCAGAGTGGGCCCAAATCAATAAATTCAGCCTGATCCAACTCTATGTTCCTTCCACCATTGTCCCATACCCTTAATATGCATTCTTATGCCTGTTCTCCAGATTGCTGTTTATATAAATTAGAGAATTCAAACAGTTATTTTCAAGTGTAGCACACCTCCTATTGGGTCACACTCTCAACCTCATCTCTAGGGGTCCACTGGGACTTTAGTCTAGTTACAGGTCTAGAAGCAAACAGGGGTGTTAGGGTGGCTCCTGAGGAGAATCAACATTATTTGGCCTGGTGAGTGCCTCAGGGAGGCCATCACTGTTGCCTCAGGCAGCACAGGGTTTATGTCCTCAGACAGATGTGGAAAGGCTATGGCAGTGTGGGTCAGGGAGGAGATGTTGCCACTACTGGGGATGGGGAAGCTGTTCCTTCTGGCAAAAAAGGTCCATCAGAGTTTACAAATTCAGTATCCCCAGCTTCATTAGGGTCCTCCACACATCCCCATTCCAAGTTGCAGGGTCCCATTCTTTTCCAATCAATGCCTTTAACAGTAGACACTGGGTGAGGCTGTGCATGCACCTTTTGTTGCAAGTCAGCCACTTGCACGATAAGAACTTGTGTCTGTTTTCCACAATTTCAGCTCTTTCTCTACGGGAGATAAGACTCTCACTCAGGGCCGTCTTATCAGATTTGAGGCTCAGTATCTGCTTCTGAAGCCAGGAGACAGAATCCCTGAGTTCATCATTTTCTTTCATCACTTTGTCCACTGAACTTAGGACCAACCAGCTTCATTATGTTCTTTGGTTCTCCACATATGGTCAAAGGTATTAGGTATAGAGTCACTAAACTCCTTGCCTCTTACGAGCGGTGAGTCAGGAGTGTCAAATGCATTTATTTTGCATAACTCTCTAAACAGTTTATGCCAAAGACTATCAGTGTTTTCCATAGTATTAGAAGTAGAGTTCTTGGCATTTTGGGGTCTAATCATATTAAGCAGCCAACTTCCCCAAAACCAACAAAAGAACTCCATCCTTAATATTCTGTTCCTCTAGAACCACTCCTGCTACAAAAATCTGTATTAGTCAGCATTCTCTAGAGAGATAGAACTAATAGGACATATACACATATAGGGGAGTTTATTAAGTATTAACTTACACAATCACAGGTTCCACAATAGGCTGTCCACAAGCTTGAGGAACAAAAAGAGCCAGTCCGAGTCTCAAAATTGAAGAACTTGGAGTCCAGTGTTCGAGGGCAGGAAGCATCCAGCATGGAAGAAAGATGTAGGCTGAGAGGCTAGGCCGGTCTTGCCAGCTTCGCTGGAAGCTGATTAGATTGTGCCCATCAGATTAAGGGTGGATCTGCCTTCCCCAGCCCACTGACTCAAATGTTAATCCCTTTTGGCACACACACACCCAGGATTAATACTTTGTATCCCTCAATCCAATCAAGTTGACACTTAGCATTAACTATCACACTCATGCTATGGTGAATGTGGATATAATTGTGTTGACCACAAGACAGAATATTTGCAGTCAGGTCTGTCTTAGAAACATGATACCTATTATAAAAGAGAATTTCCGTAACCTCTAGGGTGAAGTGTCAGTACAATTTCTGCTTTGCAAATACTAGGATTACGGAAGATTAAATATGTGAAAGGACTTTGAAAAATTAAAACATATCATTAATCAACAAGTCATTCCTTAAAACCTCTTATTCACCTATTACATACTCTTTGGACAGCTGTGTAGGGTCTTAAGTATAGAATGACAAGGAGTGATTATCTCTTAAATAATATTGTCATCCATATCCCAGAACTTGATCCAACGGAAGAACTCTCATGGGAGTCAGTGAATTTATGATCAAATGATTGGTAAAACTTTGGGGGGGAGGTATGTGCATTTATGAGATGTGTTCAAATTCTTCTCCATAAGCTCCGAGTCTTAAACACTTAGTCTGGGCCTGGGACAAATAAATATATTTATTGCCTGTTCTATTCAATATGTCTTTCTAAATAAAAAATCACAGGAATGCATAGTCTCAGCATAGACAGCCCATCTGCAATGAAACCTTCCCTGACTTATAGCCCAGGTTTGATCTGAGCTGTATGTTTTGTCTTCATAGCTGAGATCCCATGATAATACTTATTCCACTTTATTGTTATTTCTTGTCTAAAATTGTCTGCCTTCCCTACTAGACAACCAGCTCTTGGAAACCAGGCATTTATTTTTCTCTCTTTTTCTGTCATTGTAGTCCCAGCCTTTAACATAATGCCTGGCATATAATGAGTCTTCAATAAGTACTTGTTGAATGAATGAGAATATCTACATAAAGATTTTGTATTTCTTCTAAAATAAGCCTACCTCAAGAGTTCCTAACCATTTGGAGTTACTGAAAAGGAATAGCTGCAAGTCATAAATATCAATTCCTCCTGCCACAATTTGTAGGCCTGTAACTAATTCATTTCTATCTTCTTGTACTAATCAGATCTCTTAAAACATACTCAGGATTTCAAAGCTAGAAGGAAAACTTAAGAATTATCAAAAGGAATTCCAGAGTGGTTGTGTGATTTGCCCAAGGCCATGGGTTAGTGGCAGAGCTGGGGTAAAATGTCGGTCTCTGATGTGAACATCATTACCATAAGGGAAATTCAGTGCCAACATCTTCTAAGCAGTGACTCAACATTATTTGGACAGAATTTATTAAAATGAAGAGCCTAGGCCTACCCAGTTATTGAAAAGTAATGAATATTTAAACATCTTATTATTCTGAAATGAATATGAGAATATGCCTCTGGATAGTTAAAAAGAGTCTTCCACCAACCACCAACTTTGCAAATGGGTGTTTCAGAGACCACACATATTCATGGTACTAATTAATTGAAACAATTTTCAAACCAGAGTAGATTTTTGCCTTTAAAACATAAACCAAGCCAAAAGGAGTGCCATGCTTAATTATTTGCATAAAATTTTCTGACCAGAGCACTCATTTAGCTGAATTACCTTCTCCACAGTGAAGAAAACATCATCAGGAGACTTAGTTAACCAAGTGTTTGAAGAACTACCATTCTGCAAATATCATTGACTCCCCCCAAATTCTGAGATGTAATACTTACTCTAGGATGGAATTACTTTAGGCAAATAAGAGAGCATTTTACCTATCATAGGGAAAATTAACCCTAATCATTGCTACAGCTCATGAAAAGGAAACTTTTTTAGTATATTCACTCTTAATGGCTAAGAAGGTGTCTGTAGAGTTCCTGGGAAACTGCACAGAGTCTGAGTATTCTCTGGCAGACTGAAATGCAGTGCCAAATAATTTTTTAATAAGAAAGCATATTCTGGAAATTAATTGCATATATGAGACATCTCCATTGACTGAACTGCAAGCATGATTGCATTTCCAACTTACAGATCTTTTCATGTTCCTTGCGTGTTTCCTATGGCTTCCCATTGCCTACAGGATCAAGTTCAGACCCTCAGGAAGGTTTGCAAGGCCCAACAGGATCTTGCTGGCCTAATTCTCCAACCCTACCCCCACCACTGCCCTCAGCCTAGGCACTACGCACCCAGGGATACTGCTGCCCTCAGCCTAGGCCCCACGCACCCAGGCACCACACATACCTTGCTGTTTTGTTCTTGTCTGCTTTTCCTTCAGCACCTCCTTTCTAAAGTTTTCCCAGATACAACATCTATGCAGAGCATACCCAACGTTCTCTTATGTCAGCCACACATCATTCAGTCAATCACATATTGACTGAGTAGCTACCGTGTGGTAGGCACAAGGGAGGAAACAAGATAAAGGACCTTGTCCCTACCCACAGGAAAATCAGTGGAGGAAATAAATGTTATAATTACTATACCTTGGTAAGTGCTAAAATATTCTCTGCATCTTACACATGCTTCTAATCACACAATATTGCAATCATTTTTCCACATGCAAGTCTCCCTGACTAGGTTTTACCTTTTTGAGGCTAAGAACATAACTTATCTTGGTATCCACAGAATTTAAAACTGTATCTCAGACATATGAAAGCTAAATAAATATTTGTTGAATGTTGGGTAGGCAAAGTTCTATTTTAATTGTATGTAGTATGAAGAAATTTGACCAAGTCTGGCTAATAGACTATTAATTATAGGAATGGACAGAAATGATAAGTAAGGGCAGAAGGGCTTCAGGTATCTGACATACACATCTTTAATTTCTGTTTCCCCTTTGAATACAGAGCAACATCTCCTGACCTTTCCAGAACAGCTGACCAGATGTGGAGATGCAATGATGCCCATATTTGAAAACAGTATAGTACCATGACAGGCAGGCAGGCCCAGGCTATTTATTTGTTGTGATCTCTTTGGCATATCATAACTTCTAGGCTTGATCCAGTTTATAGAAGAGAAAGTTAAACTATATTCATTCATTCCCTCATTTATTAAATAATATTGTGTTTCTACCATATGCCTAGCATTGTGTTCAGGACCCAGGAAGCAATGAACAATGAATAAGATGTGATCCTCAACTCCATGAAACTTATATCTGTTGGGAGAGGGAGAAACACACATAAAATTTCAGTGCAGATTTGGAGAAGTATTATAGGCTGTGGAGATTGGATTTTATCCTGAAAGCATTGAGGAAGTCTTTAAAAGGTAAATTAGAGGAATAACTCCATCAGATATGTGTGCCAGTGGATCACCCTGGCTTCAGTGTGGCATGGGTTAAAGTAGCCATAGGTTGTAGGAAGAGGGACCAATTAGCAGACTGTTGCTTGGTTTGAGTAAGTGGCACAGCCAGAGGATGATGAAGAGACCTCAGGTTTCTGCCTGCCTTAAGTTTCTATGATTGGCCACCCTCCTGTGTCTGTGCAGACAGTCTGAATGCAGATTCTCCAACAGAAGGTCTGTGGTTCAAGATTGCCTCACAATTGCTGGTAAAGAGAGCTGAGGATGATCCCAGATGGCACTTCAACTTTCTCTAATTTTGAACCTTGCTGTGCATCTGAATACCACATACTGACTTGAGCAAAACAGTAGTGTTATTGTTAGGGCTGAAGCAAGCTGTTTGTCGAGACTCCATAATGCATACTGGTGACAACAGGAATTAAACTCTCCACCTGCAGGACAGCCAGCCAGTGGGGTGTAGAATAAGTGTGCTGGCAGAGACTTTAGTATGTAAAAGTGCCACAGGAAAAGGGGGCAAACTTTATTCTAGAATAATCTTGTCAGAGAGATTGTTACATAATAAATTTTACCAGGTATAGATCTGTTGGAAGTATAGGGTAGAGAATGGTTTTCTCTCCTTTCATTTCCCATATAGCTATAGAGAGAGCAGTTATCATTCTTTTAAATCACTTAAGTTTGTTAACAACTTCTAAGGAAAGTAAAGTTTCCATTTCATTTGCATCAGAAGGAAATTGGCCATAAAGTAATGTAAAATTTGTCAAGAGGAGCCTAGTTCCTAATTCATTCAAAAGGATTTGATTGGGAAAACAAATGTATACATCTGAATGAACTCCAGTTTTATGGGGCATATATTTGGAGTTATATGGCAACGTTGCACCTACCAGGCTGCTGTCAGGGATATAGCCAAGTTGTCTCTCATTACCTGAAGTGGTATCTGTCTCTGCTCTGTACTGAAAATCATAAAGCTGGTTTATTTCATTTTTATTCCACTTGTACAATTTTTGAACAATTAGAGTGCAGGAAGTGATAACATGCCACTTGTATTCCAGAACACAGAAAAGGGAAAGAGGACAGTAGGAACTTGTGTGTATTTCCCACTACCAAATCCCAGCCACACTGACTGAAGCTCCCACCATCACTAATCCCCGGAAGAATTATGCTCATTACTCTCAGTAGCAACCCTGTATGATTTGGGGCTCAGCTTGAAATGTGATGGGCTTTTAATCCAAAAGTTCAGAAATAAAAGAGAAAGATGTCATGGAGAATAGGGTATCCCAACTGAATGAGCCTGCAGTAGTGAAGGCTTATCTTAGTTCATCTTCTGTTGCTATAACACAGTACCACAGCCTGGGTAATTTACAAAGAGCAGAATTTTATTTCTCAGTTCTGGAGGATGGAAGTTCAAGATCAAGGTGCCAGCATTTGCTATCTGGTGAGGGCTGCATCCTCATATGGCTGAAGGTGGAAGGGCAAGAGAGAACAAACTCCCTCCTTCAAGCCTTTGTAAAGACACCTAATCTCATTCACAAGGGAAGAAGCCCTCATGGCCTAATCGCCTCTTAAAGGCCCCACCTCTTCATATTATCAGATTAACAGCATCTGAATTTTAGAAGAGTCCCATTCAAACCATAGCAGATAAAGATATTATAATTAGAACCAGAACCAAGAGTAAATACTAGAGTAAGAAATGACACCAGTTTGCTTCTTCCCAGTATCAGAGAGTGTCTCTTTCTGGCTATACAGACATGAAATGTTGATTGGGTTCCAGAAAGGCAAGAAAGGGTGGCTTGTCATTGGCTTTTCAATGTCTACGAAGGACTCAAAGTTATTTGAGATATTACATTTGAATATGATTTGATGTGCTGTTTGATAAAAGAACATCAATGGGCAAAAGAATCACTTAGTCCAAAATAAGTTCTTCTGACTAGGACTTATGACAACTAGGGAAGAGTAGTAACCAGGCTTTTTTCTGGAATAAGAACTATGGTGTCCCTCTAGGATGAGCAAGATCAGGTCCTCCAAGGAGTTATACATCGCAATACTGACTGGTCTGACAAGTAAAAGACCATTCTTAGTACCCCCACAGAGCATGCTGATGGTATCTCAACCTTTAGAAGGTTTAAAGGATGGGATGGCGCCAGACCTTACTTTACATCTCTTCCAGGGTTTTGTGCCAACCTATGAACACCAAAACTCAGCACTATTTTATGCAAACTATGCCTGTAGACCATATTTAAGAGTATGGAATGACTTCTCTCTGGAAAGAGTTTCCTCTGCCTCATCCCCAGTATAACATGTCGAAAAGAAATAAGGAAGAAGAAATCCAGGATGCTAGTTTTGAAAAAGAAATTTTGTTCCCTTCCCAATTTTAAATGCAGGTATACTCATTGTCTTCTTGAAATGACAAAAGGAAAAAAAAAAGAGGAAAGTTACAATTATTCATAAATCTACCAATAAAATGTAATTACTGTTGGTACATCAATGTATTTTCATACAATCAACACGTGTATATACGACATTTAAATGTACTTCCTTCTAGTTTTTTATTCATCTATGTTGGATATGTGGGGTTTATGTGTACATTGATTTAGCAGTGCACGTGATCAGTGGTTTAAAGTAGGGGATGGCTTTGTTGTTAGATCCCAGTTATAAAGACTTATCTTGTTTAATAGTTTGAAACCAAAATCTATTTCAATTACAGTTGGAATAATTAGGAAATAGTCTTGATACTTACGCTAAATTATCCATTTACTAATCCGGAAGATATATTCATCCCTCTAGTAGCTTAAAAACCCCTTTCTTTCCCTGCTGTTTACAACCCTTAGCACTTTTCAATTGTGGCATGCTTCCATCTCTTTCATCCCCCACCTATATGCTCAGGCACAGAATGTGTTCAGGCAATTTTTAAGTTTTGTAAATCATTCCCAATAGTCCCTTAATCCTTCTTGCCACTTTTCTCTAAATCCCTTTCAGTTGATCAGTAGCTACTTGGGAGGGTATGGCCTGCGATAACCTGACACAGGCTTCCAGGACACTGTTAGAGGTGATCGCCATCTTCATGGGCAGTGGGGCAGTCCTTTGTACAAATGCAGCCTCACGTTTGCCTTTATTTTCCCGGCTTCTGCTCCGTGATGCAATTTCCTGTCCATAAATGGTGCAGATCTAATTCCCTGACCACATATAGTAAAGGTTTACTTTGACATATTGTCTTTCCTAAAAAGAAATTTTACTGCACAGTTATAATTATCACATTTTTCTTAATTAGCAACCTCTTCTGATTTCTTTTTCATCTTCTAGTTTTATAAAACATTTTCTTTATCTTATTTTAACCCAACTTACTGAATTCTATGACTATTTTCTTAGTTCCTTTTTTTTGTACTTGATAAGATCTCTGAGCTACTCTTTACTGCTTAGATTTTTCAAATATGTGGTATTATATCTTGATTTTGGTGTAATCTCAGAACTCCAGCTATTCTTCCAGTCCATGGGTAGAATAATTATGTCATTAGAGACATTGGAGCCTGCCTCTCCCATGACGGCCAGCTGGCAGGGGATATATTTTATATGTCTTGGTTGACGGCTTTCAAGTAAAAGGGTGAATCTGCGAAGACCAGTACTCCTTGCCAACAAGCTCTTTATAAAATCAATTATTTCGTTTTGCCGCCTGAGCTCTCCTTTGGCCGTTAGATTGAACAATCACTGGATGTTTCCTAAATTTGTCATCACCCCAAACGGAGACTCTGTAATATTAAGTAATAACTCCTTATTATTCTCTTCTACCAGTCCCTGGTAACTTCAATTCTACTTTCTGTCTCTATGAATTTGGCTGTTCTAGCTATTTCCTACAAGTGGAATCATTCAATATCTGTCATCTTGTGTCTGACTAATTTTATTTAGCATAATGATTTTAAGGTTCATCTGTGTTGTAGCATGTATCAGAACTTTGTTCCTCTTTAACACTGAATAATATTCCATTGTATGGCTATACCGTACTTTGTTTTTCCATTCATTAGATGATGGACACCAGGGTTGTTTTCACCTTTTGCCTATTAAAAATAATGCTGCGATGAACATTGGTGTTCCCATTCATTTTGTAAAGTAACCCCCTGTTTTTTCTTCCTTCTCAGCCACATGGCAGCACTTGAGTCTCCAACTCTCATATCCATGGAGGCTGTGCCACTTCCAGCCGTTCCCACCTCCACACACAAAAGTAAAAAAGAAATTTTTTTATAAGGGAGAAAAGAAGCTATTAATTGCCCTAATTGTATTTCTTTGTTTAAAAATTATGTATGTTTTTGAAAAATATAGAAAAAATAAGAGAGGGGAAATGTTCCCATACTCCTACCACTTTGGTGTAAGTAATGATATAATTTTGGTTTATTTCTGTCAGTTTTTTTGCATTGCATTCTTTTTCAGACCTAAATGTGAGCATGTTATGGTTCAGAAGTCTAAGTCTGTTTTTGTTTTTGTTTTGCTGAAATTAAAATAGCCATTAAGATTTCCTTTGGTCAGTGTTTGCCTTTTATATCTTTTTCCATCCTATAATTTTCAGTCTTTCTGTGTACTTATATTTCATATATGTCCAAGTCTGCTCCTAATATTTGCAGAGCCTGAGGCAAGAGTACAAATAGAGGCCCACATACATTCTAATTGCTTTATTCAGTAATTATATCTTCATTTAGGAAAGATTTTCAAATTACAAAGGTCTCATCTGACCGATTCCAGTTACAAATTAGATCAGAATAATTCTCTTGCTCATTTTCATTATTTTGGCTAGTAATTAAATCCTCATTAAATATAAAATGTGTTGTTTGAAAATTTTTTATGATGAATGCTTGACAGAGATTTACCCACTTTCATTATTTCTAGTTTTTAAAAATGTCAGTAGACTGCTTATTTGTGTATTTTATTTTTTTGGCTTTTTTCCTCCTAAGATTTTTTTTCATAGGTTCTCTTTTATCATAATCTCAAATTCTTCTCATTCTATTTCCCCTCCCACCATACACACTGTGAAGCAGTGACTAGCTCCTTCTTAGCTGTGGTAAAACCTGCAAATCTTTATGGCATTTGAACACAGTGACCATTTGTTTCAAGGATTTAGGGCAAGGAAATGTGGAGAAGTACTTTTTCTGGAATGTGAATGGTATTAGACACAACCGTGGATGTTTAGGATTATAGATCATGCTGTGACAGAATGACAAAGGTGTCAATGTGGTCTTTAATATAATTTGTGTGTTGGTGGTATGATGTGCCATTTAAAGCAGCTCTTCTCAAACATTAATGGTACATATGCATCACCCGGAGAAGCTTCTTAAAATGCAGATTCTGAATCTTTAGATCTGGGATGGGGCCTGACAGTCAGCATTTCTAACAGGTGCCTGAGTGATGCTGTTGCTGTTGGTCCGAGATCCATCTCTTGAGTTGTAAGACTGAAGCATAGGACCAAGATCAGGGGTCTCTCTCAACTGATATTAAGAGTAGTACTCTGTATGTCCTATATGAATACAATATAGCTGGAATTGATTTTTAATTTGAAATTATAATCATCGCCTTTTAAGAGTCATGTTTAGTTTATTTACATTTATTGTAATTTTCTAAGTTATTGATATATTGGGATTTTTTTCCCTATTATTTAAACACTGGCTTTGCATTTTATGCATTCTGTGCTTTGGGCTTTTTTTTTTAAACTCTCCTTTTCCCCTGGACCATTTTTTCCCCTTCTTCTTATTCCATTTTTAGCCTGTATTAGTTTAAAAATTAAATGCTTGATTTATATTCTTTCAATGTCATTCTTAAAATTTTAACATGTATATTACCAAAGTCTTAAATGAATTAATTTATTTTTAAATGGCAAATAAAAATCGTATATATTCATTGTGTACAGCATGATGTTTTGGTATATGTATACATTATGGAATGGCTAAATCAAGGTTAATTAACATATGTATTGCCTCACATACTTATCTTTTTTTGTGGTGAGAGCACTTAAAATCTACTCTGTTAGCAATTTTTAAAATACAAAATATTGTGATTAACTATAATCACTGTGATGTACAATAGGTCTCTTGAATTTATTCCTCCTGTCTAATTGAAATTTTGTATCCCTTGACCAACATCTTCCCAGTCACACCCCCATCCCTCTGGTAACCATCATTCTACTCTCTAGTTGTATGAGTTTAATTTTTTTAGATTCCACTTATAAGTGATTTAATTAATATCTTTATCCTCTTTCCAGATAATTCAAGGACCTTAGCATTTTAACTCTAGTCAACTGTAATATTACATTCCATTGTATTGCAGTATTTTAGTCTTCTTCTATTAAGTCTTCCAAATTGGATATTAGCATTATTGTGGTGGTTGTTTCAGATAGTCAATATTGATACAGATTTACCTGAATATTACCCATGATTACCATCATTCCTTCTTTCTACTTAGATCTCCATCATCCTTCTTCTTGAAATATAATTTTTAAAAGGTCCATTGAAGAAGTTCTGTTGATGGTAAATACAGTTTTACTTTCTTTGAAAATATCTTTATTTTGTCCACATCAGTTATTTTATTGTTCAGTATTAAGAAAACCTAATTCCCGTGTTTTCTTCCCATCATTGTTAATATTGAGTTGTGTGCCATCAGGCGAATGTCATTAGTTTTTAGATATTCTAAACTGTTGTTTCTTTAAGTAAGTACATTGTCTCCCCTTAATCTTTTCTCTTCATAATGTTTTATTTATTTGTCTCACTATAATGAATTCTGGACAGTTTCTTCTGATCTTTCTTTCAGTTTGCTAATTCTCTATTCAGCTGTATCTAATCTGCTATTTAATTCATCCATCAAGTATTTTTTCCTTAGTATTTTGTTTTAATAATTTTATTTACTATTTCTAGATTTTTTTCTAATCATCCTGGTCTTTGTCATAGTATCTTCTTCTTTATATACATTTTATTTATGTATCTGATAACATTAATAACTTAAACCTTTGTAAGTTATAAGTATGTTTTTAGTTTTTGTGCTGATTTTGTTCAAATAAACATATTTTGTATGTGTGTTGTTTGTGTTCATGCAGATGTGTATGTTTATCATCACTCTACACTCATCTGGACTATATCTTTGGGAATTCTTCATGTTCTATATTGAAAATGCACTTCTTCAAAGAAAGATTACATTTGCTTTTGCCAAGCCCCTAGAAGCCCTACAAACTAGAACTAAAGCTTTACTAAAATAAGCCTAGACCTTCTGCACACATGCCAATAGTATGAATGCAAATCACAAATCTACATCATTTTTATGAATTCTAAACTTTTATGAAGCAGAGAATTTTTTTATTCTTCTTCACCCAGAGCCAAGGACAAAACAGACAAGTTTTCTTTTACGTTCCCTATGCTTGCTGGATTTTCTTTTTCTAGTTTACTCATTCCTTAGGGTCATGGTTTTTCAGGTCTTCCCTCATTGCTTAGAGTCAAGACTGTGCCCCTTGTCCCTCCACATGGCTGTTGAAATGCAAAGCTCTAGGTTA
The DNA here is from genome assembly GCF_028858775.2 of Pan troglodytes. Classification (NCBI taxonomy): domain Eukaryota; kingdom Metazoa; phylum Chordata; class Mammalia; order Primates; family Hominidae; genus Pan; species Pan troglodytes. The sequence goes on along the minus strand of NC_072398.2, from coordinate 154,130,268 downwards.
AAGGATCAGCAGTTACCCTTAGAGCAGCCACTGTCTGCAATGCCCATTCATTATGCTAGATTTTTACTTCAGTTTTTTTTTTTTTTTTTGAGCTCTGTGGAGTTCTTTTACTTAACTGTTAACTTGCTTAATAAAAACAGATTTAAGAAACATTTTGAATGTTTAAATACCAGCTTTTCTTGGTATTCTGTAACGTGAGTGCTTGTATCAATGACAAATTTTAAAATATTATTTGTAAATTAAGTGGTTACTATGGTTAATTTAGAAATGCAGAAAAATAGAAGAATAAAAAATTTTAGAATTTTGTAAACTAGAGATAGCATAACCATTATAAACATGTTAGAATTTAAGATTTTTTTATATACATTTTTACATAAATGAGATTACACTACATTTATCGATTTGAGCATAAGATATTCTCAAGTGAGAAAGTGAATGATTATATTGAGAGGTTGGCAGCAAATAACATCAAGTCTTTCCAAATGAAAACCTCAATTCTCATATCATTAAATATAAATTTTTCAATGTAGTAATTATTCATCATGTATATTTTTAACAATAAAACTTCTATTTGTGGAAGTACAAGTTTGTGTAGGGGACACATGTTTTCACTTCTCTTGGGTATATACCTAGGAGTAGAATTGCTGTATCGTATGGTAACCTGAGTCTTAACCTCTTAAGGAAAAGCAAAATGGTTTTCCAAAAGGCGTACCATTTTACAGTCCCACCAGTAAGAAGAGGAGAGTAGGACACAGAGACCACGTGAAGACACTTTGCCAACACATGTTATCATCTCTCTTTTTAAATTTTAGCCATCCTATCAGGTATAAAGTAGTATCTCCTTGTAGTTTGAATTTGCATTTCTTTAATGAAGCATGATGTTAAACATGTTTTTATGTGCTTATTGTCTATTTGTATATCTTTCCTGGATTATGTCTATTCAGATTCTTGGCCCATTTTTATTGGATTGTTTTTATTTTTGAGTTGTGTGTTTTTAATATATTCTGGATACAAGTTCATATAAAATACATGATTTGCAAATTATTTTCTCCCATTCTGTGGGTTGTCTTTTCACTTTCTTGATGGTGTTCTTTGAAGCACAGAGGTTTTTAATTTTGATGATGCTAATTTATCTATTTTTGTCTCACTTATACTTTTGGTGTCTTATCTAAGAAACTGTCACCTAATCCAAGATCATGAAGAATTATTCCTATGTTTTCTTCTAAGAGTTTTGTAGTTTTCGCTTTTACATTTAGGTCTATGACTCAGTTTGAATTAATTGTATACATGATGTGACAGAGAGGTCCAGCTTCATCTCTGGCATGTAGATATCCAGTTGTCCAAGCATAATTTGTTGAAAAAACTCTGCTTTCCCCTATTCAATTGTCTTGGCATTTTTATAAAAAATAAACTGCATATCTATGTATTTTAAATTCAGTTATATATACTGTCACTAGCCATACCAGGCATCATATGTACTTACAAGCTTAAGACTAGCATGGAAATGATTATCACGGGCCATGGCAAAGAATAATGATCTGTTATTTCCAAAGATTCTGTGAAGATGACTGTGCAGCCGAGAATTTATTTGGCTTATACAGACTAAAATTCCGTCTGCTTTGTTCACTATTGAGTTAGTAGCTAAACGGTTGTAAAATTTCTCAAGTCTCTCAGAGCTCACACTTGCAGGAAGCTTGATTTCACAACTTGTACATGACAGTCTCACATAAAAGTACTCTCGTGAGAGTGTTACTATGGACAGAAAAAAAGACTATACCTCTTTTATGACTGCTGTTGTTATTTAGGGCTTCTTTTTTCTTGATGTTGTTTCAAAAGGTTGCATTTTGCAATAAGCAGCAACACCTTAAGATAGATCTTAAACAGAACCATGTTTAAGGCTTTTTTTTCTCCCCTTTAGTCACAGTGATTTTCCATTTGCCCTGGAAGGCATTCAGCATTACTTGTAAACAGCAAAGATAAATGTGGCTTCTGATATTCATCTTTATGAATAGTCCATATGTTTATAAATAGGAATAGAACAAAAAGCACTGTCCCAAACTTTCCTTTAAATTCTAAACATCTAAATGTATTTTAAATATTCCACCCCAATTAATCTCACTTTTAAATAAAATATTGCATGTCTAAGGTGGAAAAACAAAAGACTCTTCAACAATGCCACACAACTGCACATGTTTGAAAATAGCGTGGTCACTTTTAATTGATATAGAGGAAATTTGGGAAAGAAGAAAAGTAATCAACTTTCCTATATCTGGAGTCCTTTAACCAATAAACAGACAAACCAACATAAAGCACACATGGTAAGCTCAGCACACATAACTGAATTTCTCTTTTTACGTTTTTGCACCTCAGCATGTCCAATTGTGCAAAGAAGGGGAGGAGGATTAAATATGCAACTGAGTAGCCGGGGCCTCTAGCTGCTGGGAGTTCCTCAAAGCTGTACATCCCTCCCTCACCATAACTTGTTTGTTCTCTCCAGCAAATACCATTTACTAGGGTGCCCAGATTCACCTCTGTAGGCCCAAGACTGTGAGGTTCCTAGACAACAGGATTTTGCTCTAAATATCATCCATATATGCACTCTTTAATTTAACCACGTCTTGGCAGGCATAAGGAGTAGCACAATGAAAAAATGTAGATCCTGCCCCCAACAACTGTGTAAGCTTAGGAGACCAGCACTCAGAAGAAATTTTAGCATAGAGTAAGTGCGCAGTAAAAGTTTGTTAATAAGGAAGGAAAAAAAGAGGAAGGGTGTGCAGGAGGGAGGAAGGACAAATTTGGATTTCATATGTCATACCAGAGAAAGATGGAAGCAGCATATTGAGATATAGAAGTGGTGTAAAAGACAAGAAGAAATCAGTTTAAGAAGGCATAGGAACCAGAAGTGGAAAATTATGGTATAAAACTTAAGTGTGTTTGGAGACAAACTGGATTTGAATCTTAGATTTGCCATTTGCTGGCAGTGATTTTGGGCAATTTACTTAATTATATTTGATCTTCAATCCGCTGTATAATGTGTAAGGAGTAACTGTATCTACGTCATTGGATTTATTAGGAGGATTTAATAAGATAATAAGTTTTACCAATTTAGCACAATTCCCAGCACATAGGAAGGACTCAGGAAATATTAGCCATCAATAGAAGACACTATCTATTTATTTATTTACTTTTATTTACTTATTTATTTATTTTTGAGACAGAGGCTCACTCTGTCGCCCAGGCTAGATTGCAGTGGCGCGATCTCGGCTCACTGCAACCTCCGCCTCCCGGGTTCAAGTGATTCTCCTGCCTCAGCCTCCTGAGTAGCTGGGACTACAGGTGCGTGCCACCACATCCGGCTAATTTTTGCATTTTTAGTAGAGACAGGGTTTCACCATATTGGTCAGGCTGGTGTTGAACTCCTGATCTCGTGATCCACCCACCTTGGCCTTCCAAAGTGCTGGGATTACAGGAATGAGCCACTGCTCCCAGCCTAGAAGAGACGCTATTTATATTCAGGTTTTCTTTAACCCTGAGATGTGGCCATGGCACACAAATGTAAACATTTTCAAATCAGTCCCAGGTGGTAGGCTTCTAGAGTTTTGTTTTTTACCTTTGAAGTAGGTTCAAGACAATGCCATTATGGAAAGCTTCTGCAGAAGAAACTATTTTTATTGTACCAATTGCCTTTCTAAAATCTGTCAAATCTTTTAAGTTTCTCCCTTGACCTTTTTGGAAGCTTAAACAGGAACTGAATCATCATAAAATTTTTGAAATTTGCCTTGAATCTACTTTGGAGCTGCATGAATTGAGATCTCTTGGTAACTGACCTTGTGTTGACCCAGATAGGCCTGTTGCAGTGTACAGCACGTACACCGCACACCTGCCACCACCCCTGTGGCAGCAATGTTTGCGAGCCTGAAGAGTTTTGTGTGGGGAGTTATGACAGAAGTCAGCCAAGTGTAGGTAATGATGTCAGGTAGCATGGGAGGTTGGAGCGCAGGAAGAGGCAGGGGGGGATCTTTAAGCAAGGAACCCTTGTATCCAGCTGTGCCAAATGGGCCTTCCCTGAGGACTTGATAGGCACCCTATTGCCACTTGTAACTCAGCAATTGAGGTCACAGTCAAAGAAAAAAACCTTTATTTTTCACAATGTCATCTTTCAGCAGTACAGCTTCATAAGTGAAGATGGTGATGTTCCAACAGTTCATCTAAACTCTTTAAAATCCCACCAAATACGTTGCAGGTGGTCGGTATGTAGTAAAAGTGGATAGGAGGAGGGTAAGTATTGAAATCTGTTTGAGATATGAAATTACATGAGTAAGGTTTGGGGTTTCCACCACAATTTCACTTGCGTCCATGTGAAGAGACCACCAAACAGGCTTTGTGTGAGCAATAAAGCTGTTTATTTCACCTGGGTGCAGGTGGGCTGAATCCGAAAACAGTCAGCGAAGGGAGATAAGGGTGGGGCCATTTTATAGGATTTGGGTAGATAAAGGAAAATTATAGTCAAAGGGGGGTTGTTCTCTGGCGGGCAGAGTGGGGGTCACAAGGTGCTCAGTAGGGGAGCTTTTGAGCCAGGATGAACCAGGAGAAGGAATTTCACAAGACAGTGTCATCAGTTAAGGCAGGAACAGGCCATTTTCACTTCTTTTGTGGTGGAATGTCATCAGTTAAGGCAGGAACCGGCTATCTGGACGTGTACATGCAGGTCACAAGGGATATGATGGCTTAGCTTGGGCTCAGAGGCCTGACATTCCTGTCTTCTTATATTAATAAGAAAAATAAAATGAAATAGTGGTAAAGTGTTGGGATGGTGAAAATTTTTTGGGGCGATGTTTCTCAGGGCTGCTTCAAGCGGGATTAGGGGCAGTGTGGGAACCTAGAGTGGGAGAGATTAAGCTGAAGGAAGATTTTGTGGTAAGGGGTGATATTGTGGGGTTGTTAGAAGAAATATTTGTTGTGTAGAATTATTGGTGATGGCCTGGATATGGTTTTGTATGAATTGAAAAACTAAATGGAATAACAGAAGGAGAAAAACAGGTATAAAAGGTCTAAGAATTGGGAGGACCCAGGACATCAGATTAGAGAGTGCCTAAGGAGATTCAGCATAGTCCTGCCAGCAAAGATTATTTATTTACTTCAGGAGTTAAGAGTGGCAGTTTGGGGATAGCACCAGGAGATATCAGCTGTGATGGCTTGGAGAAACAGTGTAAACTGGCAGTGTAAACAAGAGCAGGGCATGTATGAGTAGTTGAGAATGGTGAATAGGAGTATGACTAGACAGAAGATAGTAGGGATGACAAGTTTTTTGGGGGCACAGTCTAAGTTGGTCTGGTGTCTGGAATGAGACTGGGGCCTAATAAAAAGGAGCGTCTATACAGGAGCTCAAATGGGCTGTACCCTGTAGCATTCTGAGGACAGGTCTGACTTCTGAGAAGGGAAAGTGGTAAAAGTATCATCCAGTCCTTTTTAAGTTGGTGGCTGAGCTTGGTGAGGTGTGTTTTTAAAAGACCTTTAGTCCGTTCTACTTTTCCTGAAGGCGGAGGACTGTAAGGGATATAAAGGTTTCACTGAATACTAAGAGCCTGAGAAACTGCTTGGCTGATTTGACTAATAAAGGCTGATCTGTTATCAGACTGTATAGAGGTGGGAAGGCTAAACTGAGGAATTGTGTCTGACAGAAGGGAAGAAATGACTACGGTGGCCTTCTCAGACCCTGTAGGAAAGGCCTCTACCTATCCAGTGAAAGTGTCTACCTAGACTAAGCGGTATTTTAGTTATCTGACATGGGGAATGTTGAGTAAAGATAATTTGCCAGTCCTGGGTTGGGGTAAATCCTTGAGCTTGATGTGTAGGGAAGGGAGGAGGCCTGAATAATCCCTGAGGAGTAGTAGAATAGCAGATGGAACACTGAGAAGTTATTTCGTTGAGGATAGATTTCCACGATGGAAAGAATATGAGGTTCTAAGAGGCGGGCTAGTGGCTTGCCTTTGGTGGTGTGTGGCGATTAGGCCTGGTGGAACTGCCATCAATAAATCAAGCATGCTCAGGGTGAGGAACAGGAAAGAAGGAAACATGGGGAAATGAGGTGGATCAGAGAGATACAGTCATGGGGGTCAGGTGTGGTATCAGGAATAATGTGGGAGGCCAGATTGAAGTCCGGGCCAGGAACAATGGTAATTGTGGGACTTAAAGAGTGAGTACAGCTGAAGGAGCAGGGGAGCAGAAAGTATATGCATCAGGTATGAGGAAGAAAATAGATTTTGGAAGTTATGAGAAATGTAGAGAGTGCGTTGAGAATAGTTTGTGATTTTTAGGGCCTCTAAAGTATTAAAGCAGCGGCAGCCACTGCACGCAGACATGAGGGCTAGGCTAAAACAGTAAGGTCAAGTTGTTTGGACAGGAAGGCTCCAGGGTGCGGTCCTGGCTCTTGTGTAAGAATTCTGACCGCACTAACCATGCCTAGGAAGGAAAGGAGTTGTTGTTTTGTAAGGGATTGAGGTTTAGGGGATTAATCAGACACGATCAGTAGGGAGAGCACATGTGTTTTTATGAGAATTATGCCGAGATAGGTAACAGATGAGGAAGAAATTTGGGCTTGACTGAAGTAATGAGGGCTGCCTGTGAAGCTTTGTGGCAGTACAGCCTAGGTAATTTGCTGAGCTTGATGGGTGCCAGGGTCAGTCCAGGTGAAAGCAAAGAGAGGCTGGGATGAAGGGTGCAAAGGAATAGTAAAGAAAACATGTTTGAGATCTGGAACAGAATAATGGATTGTGGAGGGAGGTATTGAGGATAGGAGAGTATATGGGTTTGGCACCATGGGGTGGATAGGCAAAACAATTTGGTTGATAAGGCATAGATCCTGAACTAACTTGTAAGGCTTGTCTGGTTTTAGACAGGTAAAATGGGGGAATTGTAAGGAGAGTTTATAGGCTTTAAAAGGCCATGCTGTAGCAGGTGAGTGATAACAGGCTTTAATCCTTTCAAAGCATGGTGTGGGATGGGATATTGGCATTGAGCGGGGTAAGGGTGATTAGGTTTTAATGAGATGGTAAGGGGTGCATGATCAGTCACCAAGGAGGGAGTAGAGGTATCTTATACTTGTGGGTTAAGGGTTAAGGTGGGGGGATACAAGAGGAGGACTCAAAGGAGGCTTTGGACTGGGAAGAAGGGTGGCAGTAAGATGTAGCTGTAATCCAGGAATAGTCAGGGAAGCAGATAATTTAGTTAAAGTGTCTCGGCCTAATAAGGGAACTGGGCAGGTAGGGATAACTAAAAAGGAGTGCTTAAAAGAGTATTGTCTAAGTTGGCACCAGAGTTGGGAAGTTTTAAGAGGTTTAGAAGCCTGGCCGTCAATACCCACAACAGTTATAGAAGCAAGGGAAACAGGCCTTTGAAAAGAAGGTAATGTGGAGTGGGTAGCCTCCATATTGATTAAGAAGAGGCCGGACTTACTTTCCACTGTGAGAGTTACTCAAAGCTCGGCGTCCATGATGGTCTGCAGGGCTTCCGAGGCGATCGGACAGTGTCAGTCTTCAGCCGCTAAGCTGAGAAGATCTGGGAAGGAGTCAGTCAGAGAGCCTTGGGCCAGAGTTCCAGGGGCTCTGGGAGTGGCTGCCAGGTGAGTTGAACAGTCTGATTTTCAGTGGGGTCTCACACAGATGGGATACGGCTTAGGAGGAATCCTGGGCTGTGGGCATTCCTCGGCTCAATGGCCAGATTTCTGGCACTTGTAGCAAGCTCCTGGGGGAGGAGGTTCTGGAGGAACCCCTGGCAGCTGCGGTTCAGGCCTTTGGAGTTCTTGTGTGCTGGAGATGTGGCTGGGGTTTGTCTCACAGTGGAGGCAAGGAATTGCAACTCAGAAATACATTGCTACTTGGCTGCCTCTACTCTATTATTGTACACTTTGAAGGTGAGGTTAATTAAGTCCTGTTGTGGGGTTTGAGGGCCAGAATTTAATTTTTGGAGTTTTATTTAATATCAGGAGCAGATTGGGTAATAAAACGTATATTGAGAATAAGACGGCCTTTTGACCTTTTAGGGTCTAGGGCTGTAAAGAGTCTCAGGGTTGCTGCCGAATGAGCCATGAACTGGGCTGGGTTTTTCATATTTGATGAAACAGCCTAAACGCTACTGATTTCGGAGAGGTCGGATAAAGAAAAAGGAGCATTAACTTTGACTATGCCTTTAGCTTCAGCCACCTTTTTAAGAGGAAATTGCTGGGCAGGTTGGGGAGGGCTAGTCACGGAATGAAACTGTAAACTGGACTGGGTGTGAGGAGGGGAGTTGATAAAAAGATTATAGGTTGGAGGAGCAGAGCCTGAGGAAGAATTCGGACCTAGCTCGGCCTGGCGAGGAAGGGAGAGGTCAGATGGGTCTGTAGAAAAGGTAGATTAGAAAGACTCAGTGACACTTGGGGTTGGGACTGACGGGACACGTGGGAGGGAAACAAGGAAGATTTGGGATGAGTTGCATTGGGAACAGAGACTAGGGAGGGACTGATGTGTAAAAGAATGCCTGGACATCAGGCACCTCAGACCGTTTGCCTATTTTATGACAAAAATTATTTAGAACTTGTAGGGTGGAAAAATTGAAAGTGCCATTTTCTGGCTATTTGGAACTACTGTCGAGTTTGTATTGGGGTCAAGCGGCATTGCAGAAGAAAATAAGATGGTTAAATTTTAGGTCAGGTGAGAGTTGAAGAGGTTTTAAGTTCTTAAGAACACAGGCTAAGGGAGAAGAAGGAGGAATGGAAGGTGAAAGCTTGCCCATAGTGAAGGAGGCAAGCCCAGAGAAAAGACAGTAGAGACACAGAGAAGGGGTGGGGGTTTCTTGCCCTCCAGAAAAGCAGAGAAGGGGTCGGGGTGTGGAAATAAGGGGTTGGGACACAGAGATAAGAGGTCGGGGCATGGAAATAAGGGATCGGGGCACAGAGATAAGAGGTTGGGGCACAGAAATAATGGATGGGGGCACAGAGATAAGAGGTTGGGGTTCCTGCCCCTCCCCCAGAAAAGCAGGACTTGCCGCTAAGGGTAAAGGACCAAGGCAGGCGTCCCTGCGTGGTCTGACACCACTGAAACCTGGGTGAATAATCAGAGAGGCATCCTTGCAATGATTAAACACCAAGGGAAGGCTGCCTTCCCTAGTCCGTGACTGGCGCCGGAGTTTTGGGTCCACAGATAAAAGTGTCTCCTTTGTCTCTACCAGAAAATGAAAGGAATTGAAATTAAGAGAAGGGAGAGATTGAAGTGTGGCGCCAAGATTGAAAGAAGAAAGAGGTTGAGGGATAGTGAGAGAGGTTGCAGAAGAGAGTAAAAAAGGCTGCTTATTGGATTTAAAATTGGTGAGATGTTCCTTGGGCTGGTTGGTCGGAGGACCAGAGGTTGTAGGTGGATCTTTCTCATGGAGCAAAATGCAGGAGGACAGGGGATTGATGTCCCAAGGGAGGTCCCCCGATCTGAGTCATGGCACCAAATTTCACTCCTGTCTGTGTGAAGAGACCACCAAACAGGCTTTGTGTGAGCAATACAGCTGTTTATTTCACCTGGGTGCAGGTGGGCTGAGTCCGAAAACAGTCAGCGAAGGGAGATAAGGGTGGGGCCGTTTTATAGGATTTGGGTAGATAAAGGAAAATTACAGCCAAAGGGGGGTTGTTCTCTGGTGGGCAGAGTGGAGGTCACAAGGTGCTCAGTAGGGGAGATTTTGAGCCAGGATGAGCCAGGAGAAGGAATTTCACAAGACAATGTCATCAGTTAAGGCAGGAACAGGCCATTTTCACTTCTTTTGTGGTGGAATGTCATCAGTTAAGGCAGGAATTGGCCATCTGGATGTGTACGTGCAGGTCACAGGGGATATGATGGCTTAGATTGGGCTCAGAGGCCTGACATTATCATTCATAATAACCAGAACTTTATATTCTTAACTACAATTATTAAAGATTTTATGGGTTACAATACACTGGGATATACCTTTCTCAAAGAAACATTTAATGTTATCCCAGAATTAAAATATACTTTTGCAAAATAAAATGTTTATCAAGTCTGCCAAAAAGAGAGCCAATTATTTGGGTTTCTCTCTAGGATTTTAATAAATTCCTTTGATACCTAGTCAAAGCAGTTGAGCATCCTCACATTGAACAAAATGAAAGCAAGGAAGCGATCAATCTCATTTGAAAAGTGAACAAACATAAAAATCATTATCTTTTCAAATTTTTCATTTTTACATGTTGCAAAGAAGAATAACCTTTCTTATGTTTCTTGCATGTTTCTTATTTCCTCAGTAATTAAAAAATCATATTTAGATTACTAGTGAATGCTTTTTCATAGTTTTAATCATATTGATTTGTTGAGAATTATCAGAAAACATAATTATTCAGATAAGGAATTGTGAACAGTCTTATGGATTAATACGTTCTCAGAACATCAGTGTTTTAGCAAATAAGATGTTATTTACAGTGAGCACATTGTTAGCCTCACTAGATGTCAGTGTAGTTCTCACTAAGTAAATATTTTATATAGTTCCTCAGTAGTGTTGAATGAGAAGATGTTTTGCTTTAGAACTTAAAGATTGAGAAGACGGAATAGTTGCAATAAGTGTTTGTGGTACATTAATTCCAACATCCTCCTCTGATGAAAACACATAATTGGTAAATTTATACACATCAACACAGGGCCAAAAAATAGTCCAAGGATGTAAATAATTATGGATTCATAGGATACATTGTGCTTCCTTAGTCACCAATGTATTTTCCGTACATTGAAAAGTCTTACTATACATCACAACATACTGGTCAGCCTTTTAGGGCTTTTCCCAATTGCAAAGGGAGCGTGGTTACTCCTCCTGCCATGAGAGGGCAGCACTGAGATTGTCTCCAGCCCAGGAAGCAGTGGGCACTGTTTAGTATGGGTTAGCACCTAGGTTTTTATGTGGAAGCATTCAAGTCAGGCTGTGGTGATATATGTTCTCAGAGTCTACTGTAGTATCATTTTAGTGCTTTTATTACAAGTCATCAAACACTGTACCTGAGAAACATGAGGATAAATTATGGTACATTCAAAAACTGCTGATAAATAGCAAAGAAGAGAACAGGGTACTTTGGGAATCTAAGGCCTTTTGCGTGAGAAATGTTTTGTGCTAGCTATGAGTGAATTTTCTACATGCAGAGAAGTTCCATTTGGTCCTCTGAACTGGTTAACATTTTCTTGATTCTTTGCTTAGTGTAGCAAATAAAATTCTGTTTATTCTTTTTGAGAGTTCCCAAAATATCTTTATTGATTTGGATTTTGCTTTTTCACTTTATTTTATAGTTGATTTTAAGTTTTTCTTGAGTGTGTTCATAAGATAGCCATATAAAATGGAACAATGCATTTGTAATAACAAATATTATACATGATATTTTTTTGGCCAGCCCAGTTGCACAGTCAACTGAGAAAGTGGAAGGTATCACTCTCCTCTTAATTCCTTTTACATATTTTTCCTCTGGATGAGAAAATGTTACTTTCTCATATCCAGAAAAGTGTTATAAAATGATACATTGAGATCACCTGATTCCCTCTTTATTGTGATTGTTTCTTTAAAAGAAAAAAAAGCAGAAAGGGGCCATGAACTTACAAAGAAAGTTTTAAAGAATACACCAAAAATTGTTAAAACAATAAATGAGTTCATCAAGGCTGCAGGGCACAAGATCAATACACAAAAATTAATTATATTTTTATATACTTGAAATAAACGATCTGAAAATGAAGGAAACAATTCTGTTTACAATAGCATCTAAAAGAATAAAATATTTAAGAATAACTATAACAAAAGAAGTGTAAAACTAATACTCTGAGAACTATAAAACATTACTGAAATAAATTACAGAAGATCTACATAAGTAGAAAAACAGCCCATGTTCATGGACAAGAAGATTTTAATCTTGTTAAGATAATAGTGCTCCTCAAATAGATCTAAAGATTCAGTACAATCTCTGTTGCAACTGGGATTCTCTAGGCCAGTTGGCTTCTTTGTACAAATTGATGAGCTGATCCCAAAATTCATATGAAATTGCAGGGGACTCAGAATAGCCAAAACAATCTTTAAAAAGAAGAATAAGTTGAAGGCCTTTCAAATTTCATAACTTCCCAATTTCAAAACTTACAATAAAGTGACGATAATCAAACATATGTTACTAACATAGGGATAAACATATAGATTAATGGGATAGAATTGAGAGTCTACAAATAAATCTATATGTCTTTGGTCACCTGAATTTAACAAGGGTACCATGGTTATTCAATAAAGAATATTTTTTAAACAAATGGTGCTAGGATGATTGTATATCCACATGTAAAACAATGAAATTGGGCCCTTACCTCACACAATATAGAAAAATTAACTCAAAACAGATCAAAGATGTAAATCTAAGATGTATGTACATATAAATCTATTAAACTCCTAGAAGAAAACTCAGGGATAAATCTGCAGGACCTCAGATTTGCCAACGAATTCTTAGGTGTAATTCCCAAAACATGAGCAACAACAACAACAAAAAATTGGTTTTCACCAAAATTAAAATTTTCTGTGCTTCAAAGGATGCTATCAAGAAATAAAAAAACAACCCATGGAATAAGAGAAAATATTTTCAAATTATATATCCCCTTTGGAACTTGTATCCAGAATATGTAAAGACCCATACAACTCAATAATAAAACAAATTAACCCAATTTTAAAATGGGCAAAGAATCTCAATAGACATATCTCCATAGAAGGCATACAAATAGACAAAGCACACGGAAAGATTCTCAACATCATTAGCCATCAAAGAAATGCAAATCAAAATCACAAGGAAATAACTCTTCACACCCCGTAGGATGGCTGTATTGAAAAAAATATAACAACAACTTTTGTCAAATGTGGAAAGAAATTAGATCTCTCATACATTGCTGGTGAAAATGTAAAATGATGCTGTCACTTTGGAAAATGAACTGGCAGTTCCTCAAATTGTGACACATAGAGTTACATGTGTCCCAGCAGTTCTACTCCTAGGTATATGCCAATATAAATGAAAATATCTAGCTACAAAAAACTTGTACACAAATGCATTATTCATAACAGCATTATTCATAACAATCATAAGGTAGAAACCTAAATGTCTGTTAACTGTTGAATAGATAAACAAAATGTGGCATAAAATGTGGCGTATCCATACAATTAAATGTTATTTGGCCGTAAGAAGCAATGAAAATACAGTAGTTAGTGATAGATACTACAATAAGAAGGAGACTTGAAACCATGAAACTATTAAGCTAAGTTAAATAAGACAGCCACAAAGGACCACATACTATACAATCCCATTTATATGAGATGTCCAGAATAAGCAAATCCATACAAACAGAAAGTAGATTAGTGATTGCTCAGGGCTGGGGGTGATTGGTGGGTAGGAGAGTGATAGCTAAAGGGCAGAAATGTTCTGAAATTGACTGTGGGGGTGGTTTCACATATCTCTGAGTAAATTAAAACCATCCAATTCCATGAATTTAGTGGGTGAATTCACATAGCTGTGAATTTTATCTAAATTGTGAAAATAAAACAGGAATGTGATGCTCTAACCAGCATAGGCCCAGGCCACATGCTTCTGGGGAAGAAATTCCACCTGAATACTTGGGCTGTAAATAGGTCATTTTCATGGGAAAAGGATGAATAGATGCCAGATGGTAAGAAGGGTGAAAGTCTACTACACATGTCTGCGAGGTCGGTAAGGGATCTGGTCTTTGCAAAGGAAGGTTATATTAGAGCTCAGTTGAGAAGAGAAAGGGAAAGGGACTCAAATTCATGGTTAAGGGTGCTGTGACAGGTATCCATACCTTTATTAAAAGACATGTACAGGAACGTTCATAGCAACACAGTTTATTAGCCCCAAATATCCATCAATATTTGAACAAATAAATTGTGGTATATTCAAAATGGAATACCATATGGTAACAAGAATGAACAAACTACAAAAGCATACAATATGAATGAATCCCATAAACCTAATATTGAATGAAAAGAGTTATTCAGCCAGATGTAGTGCCTCAGGCTTGTAATTCAGCACCTTGGGAGGCTGAAGGGAGTGGATCACTTGAGGTCAGGAGTTCGAGACCAGCCTGGCCAACATGGCGAAACCCCATCTGTACCAAAAATACAAAAATTAGCCAGGCAGGATGGCACATGCCTGTAATCCCAGCTACTTGGGAGGCTGAGGCAGGGGAATCACTTGAACCTGGGAGGCAGAGGTTGCAGTAAGCTGAGATTGTGCCACTGCATGCCAGCCTGGGCAACAGAGTGAGACTGTCTCAAAAAAAAAAAAAAAGAGTCATTAACAGACAGACAAACAATATGATTCCATTTACCTAAAGTTCAAAAATAGGCTAAATGAATCCATGCTGTAGGAAGACAGATTAGTATATATCCTTGTGGGGGGCTGTGAATGGATGAGTGGAGGAGAGGAATGACTTTGGGGTGTTGACATTGTTCTGTTTCTTGATCAGGGTGCTGTTTATATGAGGTGTTCACTTTATGAAAATTCTTTCAGTTGTGCACTTGTTATTTACTCACCATTCTCTATGTAAGTTAGATTGTGACAAAAGCGAAATGAAAAAGAAACTAAATACCCTTGTTGTTGTTTACTTTCCCTAAAGATAGAGAGCACATCGTGTTTATTTCTAATGCTTATTCAAAGGGGTAGAGACCCTGAGAAAGGATGAGGTGGCGGGATAACAACTTACAAGAGTCAGAGTTACGGGGCTATTATTTCCTGGGCATGGAAAGAGTAGATCCCTTCCAGCCTAGCCATTTCATTCTTATTATCTTGGAAGCAAACTGTCCAGCTGTTCTTCCTAATGTCAGGTTAACAATGATTGTGGTCATTCCCTGCTGCATGGGTCAGGCTGTGAGACACCCTCCCCTTAAATTTACATAGAGACAGAAGGTATAGACAGGTGCAAATGGGAAGGGAACAGTGTATTTCTCCACTGTGTGCTTATGTCCAAATCAGAAACCAGCCTTATTCTTGCTCATTAATTATTAAGGAAAATAATTTTTAACTATCAGGACACTGTTCTTCAAATCGTGATTGGGTGAAGGAGATTTTCTTTGCGTTCTGTGAAATACTAAAAATTCTATGTGTTGATAATGACTAAAAATATATTTTCCACTTGTAAAGACAAAACTTCTGTATTGCAAAGTTATTTTAATAGAATAAAATCTTAGTTTCTTGAGTCAGTCTTTTGCAAATAGGGTTCCATGTATAAACTATCAAGAAAATATTTCCAGTAAATGCACTGGGGTAGGTTTAGATTTATTTGACATATACAGGAATATTTGAGGGAAGGGAGCAATAAATTCATCTCTTTAATTTGCTGCAGGCTTTCCTTAGAGGGAGTGCTTTTCTAGCTGGTGTTAAGATGGAGAAAGGTGCCTTCTATCGTGCTGTTGCTGAATTCCCTGCTCCAGAAACATGCAGAACGTTAGCATGACCCAACTGCTTGAAAGCAAACAAGATGCTCTTGTCTTAAAAAGCATCATTTCGGAGGAAGAAAAGCCATAATGAACCCTCCCTTTTTCTTTTTCTTAACTGAGGAGTAGCAAATGGTATTTAAGCTGTTATCTGGCAACAAAAAGTTTCAAGTAATGTTTTTAAAAAAGGCTGCCAACACTTCTTTCTGCTGGGCACTGATATAGCTGAGTTAAAAGCCCTTTCGAGATGGAGAATATGACAAGAAAAGTTGCACACCCCTAACCAAAGTGGGCTTTCCAAGAGCTAGAATAAAGCCACTTCATTAAGGTTTCTCACACTGGTGTTTTTTGGCAGCATTTTTCAAGGATCATTTCCTCCATGGGGGAAATGAAGTGGCAGTGTCTTTCCTGACTATTGCTAAAGGTGAAGTAAGAATTTGAATTGAGAAAGGCAGTTAAAATAGTATCTGAACTTTTGAACTTCCTGATCAGATAATTATTCTTGAAACTCTGTATAAGATGGAAAAGAGAATTAATGCCTCTTAAAGTGTTTAATTTTAGAGGAATATCATTATTAAATAGTACTCCTTCTATAATTTTTTGATTGTTGAGTACAGGTATGACAAGAATTAATAAAGATACTTCTGATTGATAACATGGGGTATAAACAGAAAGTTCTCTTAAATAGGGAAGTGTATATGTTTGGAAATTGGACTTGTCTCTTTTGCTTAGACGTGTGTATAAATTAATGCAAGATATTTGTCTATATCTCAACTCCAGGTCTCCCTCCTGCATATCCAACTACTTACTAGACACATCCCCTTGAATGCCCCGTAGGTACTTTATTTCAACATATTCAAAATAAAACTCATAATCTCAGCCTTCTCCTGCTCACCCACCTTGGCCCTTTACTACTGTTTCCTCATTCTTTTTTCTATTAATCATCGTTAAGCCAGTTTCCAAAATCAGGCATCTAGGTATCAACCTTGGATTCTGCCATCACTGATGCCACACACCCTAATAGGCCACTTCTGGTATATTTCCTAAATCCACTCACTTTCAGCAACCCACTATTGCCCATCTACAGGGGACCACTATCATTCTACCACTTGACTCTTTCAACATTCTGCTAACAAGCCTTCTTGTAGCCCTTCACTCTTTTGCCTCCTTCAAGCCATCACCACGAGAGGGATCCAAGATTCAACTCTCCTTTTTTTTCATTTCTATACCAAAACCATTCTTTGGGTTTCTGTTCTTAGGATGAACTCCTCAACATGGTGTGTAAATTCTATATACTCTGATCTTGACCCTGCTTACTACTCTCGCTGATGTGAAGCCTCCTGTTCCTATTATCATCTCTGAGAACACCCAACCCTGCTTGTTGGCAGCAAGGGACAGAAAAAGCACTTGAGGCAGCAGGCTGTCAGATTTGCTAATAGTGCAACCCAACTCATAAAAACCACCAAGTCCAAGACAAGGCCTCTTTTTGTGAAGTAACAATAACAAGTAGAACAGACATTTAGTCAGTTTTCACTGGCTGTAACTGTACTAGTGAGAGAAAGCCCTGCTCCACAGTTTCTTGCATCACTACACTCTGGGAAGCCCCAGTACTTTACCATGCAAGTGTAGCCCCACATCATCTCACTCTTGGCCGTGAGTTTAAATTCCTCCAATTTAAACTCTATCCAAGGGTCCACGTTCCCCTATCCCTGGATGCCATGTGTTTCATTGACATGAGTTTTCCTCCTATTAAGCATGGAGGGGTCTTATAAGTGGCACTGTGAGGACAGATGCTTGCACTTTGTCTTGACCTCTGCTTCAGCAAGTGTATTGTAGCTACATCCTTAGCTCACTTTGGTTTTAGTCTCAAGATCATCCCAGTCCCCTCCTCTATATTTGGTTCATGGTTTCATATATTGTTAACCAGGAAAGCTAAAAATATTAATTTGGTGCATTATATTTATGCGAACACTTGAGATGTTTCAAGCATGCAGGACCACCTGCAGAATCTCTGGAAGGGTTTATTTCCTATGCGCACAATTAGCTCAAAATCTTTTTAATACAATAGATTTTTTTTATGATACTATCTATTACTTACCTTTTACAATTTTCCTTATCCCACCTATGGCTCCAAGCAGACTAAATTTCTCTCAGGTTCTTATTTTTGTTGTGCTCTCTGTCTTAGTATTTTCAGGCTGCTATAACAAAATATACCATGAACTGAGTGGCTTATAAACAATAGAAATGTATGTCTCACAGTTCTGGAGGCTGGGAAGTCCAAGATCAAGGCAGTGGCAGATTTGATGTCAGGTGAAGACCTGTTTCCTGGTTCATGGATGGGGGCTTCTCACTATGTCCTTACATAGTGGAAGGGGCAAAGCAGCTCTCTGGAGCCTCTTTCATTCATAAGGGTACTAATCCCATTCACGAGGACTCTGCCATTACGACCCAATCACCTCCCAAAGGCCTCACCTCGTAACCTTATCACATGGGTGATTAGGTTTCAATATGTGGATCTGAGGGGGACACAACATTCAGATCATAGCAGTTTCTTTCAAGACTTTTACACAACAGGTTGCCTCCAGATCACAAGGCTCTTACCCCTCTTTTGTTCTTGGCTACTTTATAACATCCACTTAGACCTCACTTCCTTCAGGACACCTAGGTTAGACCTTTGCCTGTGTGCTTCCCTAGCACCTTCCACTCCCTTCACATAGCACCTAACACACTCTGTTGGGTTTCTCTGAGGTATGTAAGCTCTGTAACCGCAGGGTTCCTGTCTTTCTTGTTCATCCTTGCAACTTCAAAGCCTGCCGCATTACCTGGCCCAGAGCAAGTACTTAATGATCATTTGTTAATGAATGAATAAATAGATTTTTCCATTAATCATCTAATCAGTGAATTTACAATTCTATGCAATTCTTTGATGCTCTAAGAAATTGAAGTTTTATTTTCTGAAGTTATATATTAGTTTTATTTCCTAAGGAATTTGATTTATCCTTACTTTAAATCATCACTACCCAGTGGTTATTATAGCTATGCTGCCATATGGTAAAACACATGAAGCATCTAATATTGCCTTAAGAAAGCTGTTTCACAGTAAAAACTCTTCAGGCCCTTCTCTCGGCACTTTTCATTTTATGTTGAAATTATTGGTGTTTGTATCTCTCTTACCTGTAAGACATTAGGTGCCTCAAAGGCAGTGACCATGTGTCATTCAACTTTGTATCCTCACAACCTTGTATCTAGTGCAGTGTTGGAAGTCAGTAAATGTTTATATAAATGCTTAAGATAGGCCAGAATCCACATCTTGGCTCAAAAACTGTATAACTGCCAACACCCGTCTCTGTACTTACACTCCCAAAGCCTCAGTTTCTACATCTGTAAAAATGGGGATTCTGCTGTTATAAAGGATCATCTTGCGGGGTTGTTATGAAGTATTACATAAAATATAATGTAAATAAGGAACTCAGCATAGTGACTGAAATATAGGAATTATGAATAAGCTAGGATGGGGATAAATCTAAGTTTCTTTGTGAAGATGTATGGTGTGTCAAAATGTTAATTTTTCACTGTCACAGGCTGGCAAGACACGGTCTTAGATCTAGTAAAATTGTTGCAAAAAGAAAGCAAAGAGGCAAACTTTCCAACTTTTATATTAAGAATATTTGTCTGAAATATAAAACAAAGTGAGAAATTCAATGCAAATAAAATACACTACAGGAAAATTTATAGAGTGCTCAAATGGATGAGTTGCATAATTTGTCTTATGAATATTTACTAAAAGCAAAATAAATTGGACAAATAATATTCTCGGACTGTAAATCATTGAAAATGATATATACAGTTGGAGAAAAGGACAAGAAAATCATAGCAGGACCTGCTCTTTCCTAATTACAACTCCATAGAGTTGTCTACAGTGTGCTTGTTTTTCATTAATTTTGTGATTATCCTTCCCTTTTCTTTGAAATAACAATAAGAAAACACCAAGGAAAAAGGTTCTGTAGTCATAATATGCTTAGGAAAGTCAAGATGTTAACATTCACATTCTAGGACTGGGAAACAAATTTTAAGGAAAAATAACTTTACCCTTAAGCCTTAAGCCTCAGGTCTCCCAGTGTAACATGTTTCAATTTGCTGAGACTAAGGTGTTTGGCTGGATTGTTTGCTGTTGTCTGATAGAGTTCATCTTAAAGTAGTTTCTATTCTTGTATGGGTTTGTCTGACAATTTTCATATCATTTAGTGAGAATTTGTATTTTTTTCAATTGTTGCCTATTCCTCTGTAATTATTGTAATTGCATCTTATTATATAATTTGCGTAAATATATGCAATCATGGAATTAGAAAACGCGGGTGGTGATATGCAGTGTCACAATTGCAGTGGTTAAAGATGTGTGATTTTTTTAATCTTTGAAAAAAATTAAAGTGAAGTAAATATTGTAATTTCAGGGTAAAGCGTTTTAGCTGTCTAAAACTGATTGCCCAGAGAAATCAACCAAACATTTTTATTTAGACATAGATAAGAGGTTTCATGTTTTTGACTGTTCTAACTCAGAGATTTGGAAATCTTGGTTTTAAAATATCAGTTTGATGACTGCTCAAACACTTATAAAGTTTAAATATTAACTTTAAACTATAAAATACTGAGGATCATATGCTTCTAATGATACCTTTTCTATAGGTTGTTATCAATGTGAGTTTGAACAAGCATTTATTAATACTGTGAATAAGATGCATATTATCAATATTAACGTCTGCATCCATACAGTTGGAGATATTTATGTTGATGTAGATAAAGACACAGACAGGGGTAATTTATATGCCTTTCAAAATCCCAATGACTATAAAATTCTGCTCCTCTGACTATACATTAGGTAAATGGTGTATTTAAATAAGTGGTCAAGGCAAAAAAAAAGAGCATAATTCAAGTTCAGCACCCACTGCAATTGTAGATGATAAAAATGAGGCATTCATCAAGCTAACCCTTTCGCCTCTAGAATTTCATGTGCACTGAGAGAAAAGTCCATTGATCTACATTCAGCTCTTAAAAACTGCACTTGCTGTTACAAGACAGAACATACACTCACTTAGGAAAAACTTCAGGCTGATACTGCTAAGATTTTAACACATTTATAAAACTTCCCATCAATACCTAATTTATTGAGAGTTTTTAGCATGAAGTGTTGTTGAATTTTGTCAAAGGCCTTTTCTGCATCTATTGAGATAATCATGTGGTTTTTGTCTTTGGTTCTGTTTATATGCTGGATTACATTTATTGATTTGCGTATATTGACCCAGCCTTGCATCCCAGGGATGAAGCCCACTTGATCATGGTGGATAAGCTTTTTGATGTGCTGCTGGATTTGGTTTGCCAGTATTTTATTGAGGATTTTTGCATCAATGTTCATCAAGGATATTGGTCTAAAATTCTCTTTTTTGGTTGTGTCTCTGCCCGGCTTTGGTATCAGGATGATGCTGGCCTTATAAAATGAGTTAGGGAGGATACCCTCTTTTTCTATTGATTGGAATAGTTTCAGAAGAAATGGTACCAGTTCCTCCTTGTACCTTTGGTAGAATTCGGCTGTGAATCCATCTGGTCCTGGACTCTTTTTGGTTGGTAAGCTATTGATTATTGCCACAATTTCAGATCCTGTTATTGGCCTATTCAGAGATTCAACTTCTTCCTGGTTTAGTCTTGGGAGAGTGTATGTGTTGAGGAATTTCTCCATTTCTTCTAGATTTTCTAGTTTATTTGCATAGAGGTGTTTGTAGTATTCTCTGATGGTAGTTTGTATTGCTGTGGGATCGGTGGTTTTATTGCGTCTATTTGATTCTTCTCTCTTTTTTTCTTTATTAGTCTTGCTAGCGGTCTATCAATTTTGTTGCTCCTTTCAAAAAACCAGCCCCTGGATTCATTAATTTTTTGAAGGGTTTTTTTGGTCTTTATTTCCTTCAGTTCTGCTCTGATTTTAGTCATTTCTTGCCTTCTGCTAGCTTTTGAATGTGTTTGCCCTTGCTTTTCTAGTTCTTTTAATTGTGATGTTAGGGTGTCAATTTTGGATCTTTCCTGCTTTCTCTTGTGGGCAGTTAGTGCTATAAATTTCCCTCTACACACTGCTTTAAATGTGTCCCAGAGATTCTGGTATATCGTGTCTTTGTTCTCGTTGGTTTCAAAGAACATCTTTATTTCTGCCTTCATTTCGTTATGTACCCAGTAGTCATTCAGGAGCAGGTTGTTCAGTTTCCATGTAGTTGAGTGGTTTTGAGTGAGTTTCTTAATCCTGAGTTCTAGTTTGATTGCACTGTGGTCTGAGAGACAGTTTGTTATAATTTCTGTTCTTTTACATTTGCTGAGGAGAGCTTTACTTCCAACTATGTGGTCAATTTTGGAATAGGTGTGGTGTGGTGCTGAAAAAAATGTATATTCTGTTGATTTGGGCTGGAGAGTTCTGGAGATGTCTATTAGGTCTGCTTGGTGCAGAGCTGAGTTCAATTCCTGGGTATCCTTGTTAACTTTCTGTCTCGTTGATCTGTCTAATGTTGACAGTGGGGTGTTAAAGTCTCCCATTATTATTGTGTGGGAGTCTAAGTCTCTTTGTAGGTCACTCAGGACTTGCTTTATGAATCTGGGTGCTCCTGTGTTCGGTGCATATATATTTAGGATAGTTAGCTCTTCTTGTTGAATTGATCCCTTTACCATTATGTAATGGCCTTGTCTCTTTTGATCTTTGTTGGTTTAAAGTCTGTTTTATCAGAGACTAGGATTGCAACCCCTGCCTTTTTTTGTTTTCCATTTGCTTGGTAGATCTTCCTCCATCCTTTTATTTTGAGCCTATGTGTGTCTGCACATGAGATGGGTCTCCTGAATACAGAACACGGATGGGTCTTGACTCCTTATCCAATTTGCCAGTCTGTGTCTTTTAATTGGAGCATTTAGTCCATTTACATTTAAAGTTAATATTGTTATGTGTGAATTTGATCCTGTCATTATGATGTTAGCTGGTGATTTTGCTCATTAGTTGATGCAGTTTATTCCTAGTCTCCATGGTCTTTACATTTTGGCATGATTTTGCAGCGGCTGGTACCATTTGTTCCTTTCCATGTTTAGTGCTTCCTTCAGGAGCTCTTTTAGGGCAGGCCTGGTGGTGACAAAATCTCTCAGCATTTGCTTGTCTGTAAAGTATTTTATTTCTCCTTCACTTATGAAGCTTAGTTTGGCTGGATATGAAATTCTGGGTTGAAAATTCTTTTCTTTAAGAATTTTGAATATTGGCCCCCACTCTCTTCTGGCTTGTAGAGTTTCTGCCGAAAGATCTGCTGTTAGTCTGATGGGCTTCTCTTTGTGGGTAACGCGACCTTTCTCTCTGGCTGCCCTTAACATTTTTTCCTTCATTTCAACTTTGGTGAATCTGACAATTATGTGTCTTGGAGTTGCTCTTCTCGAGGAGTATCTTTGTGGCGTTCTCTGTATTTCCTGAATCTGAATGTTGGCCTGCCTTGCTAGATTCCGGAAGTTCTCCTGGATAATACCCTGCAGAGTGTTTTCCAACTTAGTTCCATTGTCCCCGTCACTTTCAGGTAAACCAATCAGATGCAGATTTGGTCTTTTCACATAGTCTCATGTTTCTTGGAGGCTTTGTTCGTTTCTTTTTATTCTTTTTTCTCTAAACTTCCCTTCTTGCTTCATTTCATTCATTTCATCTTCCATCACTGATACCGTTTCTTCCAGTTGATGGCATCGGCTCCAAACCCACAGCCAATATCATACTGAATGGGCAAAAACTGGAAGCATTGCCTTTGAAAACTGGCACAAGACAGGGATGCCCTCTCTCACCACTCCTTTTCAACATAGTGTTGGAAGTTCTGGCCAGGGCAATTAGGCAAGAGAAGGAAATGAAGGGTATTCAATTAGGAAAAGAGGAAGTCAAATTGTCCCTGTTTGCAGACGACATGATTGTATATCTAGAAAACCCCATTGTCTCAGCCCAAAATCTCCTTAACCTGATAAGCAACTTCAGGAAAGTCTCAGGAAACAAAATCAATGTACAAAAATCACAAGCATTCTTATACACCAACAACAGACAAACAGAGAGCCAAATCATGAGTGAACTCCCATTCACAATTGCTTCAAAGAGAATAAAATACTTAGGAATCCAACTTACAAGGGACATGAAGGACCTCTTCAAGGAGAACTACAAACCACTGCTCAATGAAATAAAAGAGGATACAAACAAATGGAAGAACATTCCATGCTCATGGGTAGGAAGGATCAATATCGTGAATATGGCCATACTGCCCAAGGTAATTTATAGATTCAATGCCATCCCCATCAAGCTACCAATGACTTTCTTCACAGAATTGGAAAAAACTACTTTAAAATTCATGTGGAACCAAAAAAGAGCCCGCATCGCCAAGTCAATCCTAAGCCAAAAGAACAAAGCTGGAGGTATCACGCTACCTGACTTCAAACTCTACTACAAGGCTACAGTAACCAAAACAGCATGGTACTGGTACCAAAACAGAGATATAGATCAATGGAACAGAACAGAGCCCTCAGAAATAATGCCGCATATCTACAACTATCTGATCTTTGACAAACCTGAGAAAAACAAGCAATGGGGAAAGGATTCCCTATTTAATAAATGGTGCTGGGAAAACAGGCTAGCCATATGTAGACAGCTGAAACTGGATCCCTTCCTTACACCTTATACAAAAATTAATTCAAGATGGATTAAAGACTTAAATGTTAGACCTAAAACCATAAAAACCCTAGAAGAAAACCTAGGCATTACCATTCAGGACTTAGGCATGGGCAAGGACTTCATGACTAAAACACCAACAGCAATGGCAACAAAAGACAAAATTGACAAATGGGATCTAATTAAACTAAAGAGCTTTTGCACAGCAAAAGAAACTACCATCAGAGTGAACAGGCAACCTACAAAATGGGAGAACATTTTTGCAACCTACTCATCTGACAAAGGGCTAATATCCAGAACCTACAATGAACTCAAACAAATTTACAAGAAAAAAACAAACAACCCCATCAAAAAGTGGGCAAAGGATATGAACAGACACTTCTCAAAAGAAGACATTTATGCAGCCAACAGACACATGAAAAAATGCTCACCATCACTGGCCATCAGAGAAATGCAAATCAAAACCACAATGAGATACCATCTCATACCAGTTAGAATGGCAATCATTAAAAAGTCAGGAAGCAACAGGTGCTGGAGAGGATGTGGAGAAATAGGAACACTTTTACACTGTTGGTGGGACTGTAAACTAGTTCAACCAGTGTGGAAGTCAGTGTGGCGATTCCTCAGGGATCTAGAATTAGAAATACCATTTGACCCAGCCATTCCATTACTGGGTATATTCCCAAAGGACTATAAATCATGCTGCTATAAAGACACATGCACACGTATGTTTATTGCGGCACTATTCACAATAGCAAAGACTTGGAACCAACCCAAATGTCCAACAATGATAGACTGGATTAAGAAAATGTGGCATATATACACCATGGAATACTACGCAGCCATAAAAAATGATGAGTTCCTGTCCTTTGTAGGGACATGGATGAAATTGGAAATCATCATTCTCAGTAAACTATCGCAAGGACAAAAAACCGACCACCGCATGTTCTCACTCACAGACGGGAATTGAACAATGAGAACACATGGTCACAGGAAGGGGAACATCACACTCTGGGGACTGTTGTGGGGTGGGGGGAGGGGGGCGGGATAGCATTAGGAGATATACCTAATGCTAAATGACGAGTTAATGGGTGCAGCACACCAGCATGGCACATGTATACATATGTAAGTAACCTGCACATTGTGCACATGTACCCAAAAACTTAAAGTACAATAATAATTTAAAAAAAAAGAAAGAAAAACAACAAAAAAAAAACAAAAAAACAAAAAACTTCCTTGGTGGTAATAATAATCATTTTTTTCTCTTTGAGAATTTGGAATGTTAACAGAAAACATGTTTTCTACCAAAATAAAGGTAACAGTGATCTGGCCATCTGCATTAAAAAAAAAAAAAAAAAACTCATTGAAATACTCCTGTAGAATAGATTGCTCACTTTTCCTTGCTTTTGTAGTTCATAGTTTTTAGGAAAAAAGTATCTTTTACCTTTAAACCAAGAAGGGTATCCAAATTTTGATTGAAAGCGCTCCTGTACCTCGGTTCTCTTAAGTGTTTCTGAGACATGAGTTTGCAGGTAGGAAGCTGGTACGGATGACACAACTGGGAGGGACGGGACTAAGCCAGCCTCATCCAGCTACATGCAGCTGCTTCGCCTTTGTCTCCAAAGGACTCATCCCTTGTTCCACATTTTAAAAACAACCATGCATTTACAAAGAAATTCTCAATCTTCTTGTTTTCTCTTTAATTCTCTTTAAAGGAAGGAAAAAAAATTCTGTATGCCCTATTCAAGTGCTATACATTGGTCTTAGGGACTGGAACTGAAAACTTTTATGATCAAAAAATTTTCTCCTCCAGTTGCCATTCTGTTCTAAATTTTACTTTATTTTTTGATGTAGGAATGTTTCTTTAAACATCAAGATTTTAGTTTCCACTAGAAAACTAATGAATTATTAAAGGATGGGAACTTGAAGCAATCTTTAGTGCTTAATAAGGAGAAACCACAAGGCTTGAATAAACTGTTCCGTATTTCTCTTTTAATGCTTCATTTAAAATCTAGACGGTGTGTCATAAGCCTTTTAAAAAAAAAAGGATTGTGTTTACCAATATAGAATATGAGATTTTTGTTTCTTTTTAGGTATTTTTCTTGCAATTAGGATATACTTTGATGTTACCATGGCTATGGCTTCACGTTCCAAACAATGAGTTTTTTCTTATGTTTGATTAAACCAAAATAATGTTAGTATAATTTCCCTGTTAATTATTATTTGTTGACAATCAGTGTTAATGCCACTAAAAATTGAGTATAAATATCAACAAAGTACACTGGTAAATGATTAACAGGACAAATGAAAAGAAAAATAGAAATTCTAAATAGAATTGCTATACTTCTCCATAATTCATTCCTCCTAGAATAACTCCCTCAGGGTGAATGAAAAGTCAGGTGGGCAAAGCTGTGAGCTCCACCTCCTTCAACTATACAAATTTTGATTTGGAAAAGGAAATTTTGACCTCATTATTTCACCCTGCCTTGAACCAAGTTTTTATGCACCTACTTTATTATTGCTCTTTGCATGTACATTAAAACAAATATTTTATTTTGACTTTAACCTAGAATGAGCACTACAGTTATAAGCAATTGACACAAGATAAGCCTAAAAGAACCAAAAAAAACATAGAGTAAGATTCGTGATAGACAAAAAGTGACTTGCTGGCAATATTAAACATTGCTAAACTCAAGCAATGAAAAATTAGGCTAAATATTGTCAACAGTGTCAAAATGTTCTCCATTCATAATCTATTATTGATCTACGATAACTAATAAATCTGTACACTGTGATTCATGTTTTTGGAAAATTGAACTCCCAACTTACACACAATATTCCAGTTGCCTCTGAGGAATGAGGTTATAAATAATTTAAAATTTTGGTGTCTTGTTTTTCTTTAATAGAAAATTTATTGCCTAGGTATAGTAGTGTATTAGCGTTCTCCAGGAATCAAAAACAATAGGCATTATAAATAAATACATAAAAATATATATTTATATTTGTATGTGTGTATTTATTATAAAGAATTGGCTTATGTGATTATGAGGCTAAGAAGTCCTAAGAGCTACAGTCTCCAGGCTGGAGACCCAGGCCAGCCAGTGGTATAAGTTCTGATACAAAGGCTAGTAGGCTGAAGACCCAAGAAGAGTCTTGAAGTTTTTCAGTTTGAGTCCAAAGGCAGGAAAAGACCCATGTCCCAGCTCAACAGTCAGTAGTAGGTGCTCCCTCTTACTGGGAATTTTGGTGCTATTCAGGTCTTCAACTGATTGGATGGGGCCCACTCACATTAGGGAGCAGAGTAAGCTTTACTCAGTCTACCAGTTCAGATGGTTGTCTCATCCAGAAACACCCAGAATAATGTTTGACCAAATGTCTGGGCACTCCATGGCCAAGTTAATTTGACACATAAGTTAACTGTCACGCTAGGTAACATATGAGGAATTGTTTTAAAAAAAGTTATTCAGCTGGGTAGAAATTACCATCTTTCTAGAAAATAGAGTTGGAGAAGAGAATGAAGCTGATAATGTGCCTGAAATCTTTTTTCTGGCTTCTATTCCAGTCTGAGAGTCAGGAAAAGAAGAGATCTCTAATAAAATGCTTCTAATGTGTGGGTCATTTTTACCACAACATCAGTAATGGAAGAGAAAGTCAAAAGAATGAGGCTCCAGGCCAGGTGCAGTGACTCACGCCTGTAATCCCAAAACTTTGGGAGGCCAAGGCAGGCAGATCACAAGGTCAAAAGATTGAGACCATCCTGGCTAACATGGTAAAACCCCGTCTCTAATAAAAATACAAAAATTAGCTGGGCATGGTGCCACATGCCTGTAGTCTCAGCTACTCAGGAGGCTGAGGCAGGAGAATCGCTTGAACCCCGGAGGCAGAGCTTGCAGTGAGCCGAGATCACACCACTGCACTCCAGCCTAGTGACAGAGTGAGACTTCATCTCAAAAAAAAAGAATGAGGCTCCAAGCTGAGCACCTGAGCACCAAGCAGTCCTCAGCCTTCTCACTGCTTTGGAGTTTGCCAGATTTGGGTACTTTGATCCCTAGGGAATAAACACTCCTTAGCTGGACAGCAACACAAATAACTCTTAAATGAACTGTGTCTGTTACACACACACAGGCACATATAGTTTCAATGGGGTTTATTGAAATAAAGTGGCCTCTACACTGAAGAATTGTAAGGACTGTATTCTATCCATTTCCTGTTTACTTCTCCATTTATTTGTATTCATAGGTAAGGTTTACTAGCACATCATTAAGATACTGTAAAACAGCATTAAAATCCTACCTTTTAATTTCCTCGGGTAAGCGCCTCTCTTCTTGTCTTAGCAACGCCTCGGTTCTCAGGCCTTGTTTATCTTTCTCTGTAATTGTGAGTGAGGAGCTTTCTGAACTGGATGACTGCCTCTGATTTTACCCCTTCAAATTCATCTTCCTTGCAGCTGATTGAGTGATCCCTCTGAAGAACAAACATGATTGATTGAAGAATAAACGTGCCCTCCTAACTTAAACAGCTTCCAGGCCGCCTCAATAACGTGAGGATTGAGGGAAAATGCCTCAGCCTGGCTCAGACAGTGCTTCCCGTCTTGGGCTGCTTGGCTCCTCTCTTCCTATTCACCCTTGTTACTCTCCAGAAGTACCAAGCAGCTTGTAGGTTTTCAATGCCCCAAGGAATGTGTGCGCCGTTCTTCACACTGTTCTTGCTCCTAGATGGCTCCCCACATGCTGAAAACCCCCACCTTCTTCCCTTAATGGGTTTCGATTTAGTCTTCAAGGCATGTCTCAGGCATGTTCTTTTCCCAAAAGTTTTCTGACACTCCCTCTGTTAAAGGACAAGGTGCCTTTCCTCTGTCTTTTGGAGGAAATTTACCAGTGATCACACTGAGCATATATCCGATAGTCTCATCTCCTCAGCTATAAAGTCTTTGGTTTTAGAACCTGTATTAATTCATCTTAACATCCCCTGTGCCTAACAGAGTCTAAGTGCTGAGTAAATGGGGGCTGAACTAAGCTAAATTCCAAAGATCAAGCCAAGAGTTCTTAGTTACTTAAAAAACAAACAAACAAACAAACAAACTTCTGACCTTTCTTCATTATAATCTTGGCAAATCAGAATACCTTTGCCCTAAAATAAATGTAATCAAGGAGTTGACGCTAAAGTGATAATGAGAACTGTAGTATTACTACACTAATGAACCTTTTAGCATTGTACAAGAAATAATAGAAAAATCCATAACCAGTTTCACAGAGAACTGCTAATAAAAATCAGAAAACACTATAAATACGGCATTAAATAAGGTAAAAAGCTGGGCTGAAGCTTAAAGATGGAAATATTTGCAGAAAACTAAGGCAGTGAGAAATGATGTCCTGTATCATGTTTTGACGTGTTATATTCATTTTTCTGGTGATGACTTTATTTCACATGTAAATTAGGAAAAAGGGAAAGGAAAGCGTATCCATATCATTCATGTCCAGGGAAGGAAAGTGAAATATCTTAGAACAGCTTCTCAAGTCAGCTCTACATAGCTGGGCTTTTGAAGTGCTGGTGAATATTTTTTAATCTCGCCTTCTACAAAGAAATAACAAAGCTTAGAAATTTAAAAATCCAGGCTACTGTCAATTCTGTGACTTTCCATGAATCAGTCTCATTATTCTTTGACATCTTAAAAGAAAACAGCCATATGACTGATAATCTTTGGGGAATTTCAGATGCATGTGCCATAGAAACTGTGAAGAAATTTAAATCTTAAAGTACTGATCTTTGGGCTTCTTAAAAAACCTTCCAGTTCAGATATAATGTCTGACACTGAATAATCAACTTATCTACTTTACTAAAAATGGCCAGTACCCCAAACTAACACTGTAAGTTTACCCAGTTGGGAAGTTTAAATTGTGGTTTACTCTGAGTGCTTCATAGAAGTTCCCACTCTTACCTCCTTCTGAAAAGTTTTTTATGCATAGTCACATGCTGTGTACCTGCATTACCTTCTAATACTGGTCACAATGCATTGAATCAGGGAACAATGGCTGGCCCAAAGTCAGCCTGTGGGCTAATCTTATAAGTAGATATGGCCAATCTGGCATTTATACTGGAGAGTAACTGACAAGCCAATCAGATACTCTCTTGAAGAGTTTGAATATGGAAACACAAATAATAGAGTAATGCCCAAGCCCCCAAACAGAAAACATATGGTGGAAATTAGAATAGAGAGCTCAAGGTGGGTTGCTGTAGCGTAAACCATCATTTAGTCATACTTAAGGTACGGTCATGAGAATAGGAAATAGCCATCATGAATGAGAAGTGAACTGCTAATGGCAGAGAATGTAGACTACCTGCTTGAGAGATTTGGTGAAGGAAAGCAATAAAGTAATATTTTAGTGGGAATTGTGCCTGAGAGACTTTATTTAGAGTAGACTGGTAGTAGGAACAAATTTAGAGTCTAAGGCATAGCTTGAAGATGAAAGAAAAAAGAAGGTTACAAATGTGGCATGGCTGCAGAGGAGAAAACTGAAACCAAACTGGGAAGACAGAGTTTATCCTTAGAAAGAGAGAAAAGCATCCTTTCTCTGACACAGAAGGAATGGAGAAAAGATAGTGGAAGACACTAAGAACTGGAAAGAAAATGAGTGAAAAGGGGCTCTTCTTTTCCCCTCTTGGGGACTGATCTTCAGTACAAAGAAAAGTAAGAAATACAAAACAAGAAAACAACAGAGAAAAGTCAATGAAACAAAAAAATGATTCTTAAAAAAAGTCAGTAAAACTGATAAACCTCTAGTAAGACTCACAAAGTTATAAAACAAGAAAGAAGACAGAAATCACCAATAGCAATAATAAAATAGGGATTTCAATACAAATTCTGCAGCCATTACATGGATAATGGGATACTGTGAGCAGCTTTACATTCATAAATTTGGAGAAATAGACCAATTCTTTAGAAATTACAAACTACCAAGCCTCAGCCAGAATAGTTCTATAACCATTAATGAAATTGAATTTGCAACTGAAAAACTCCAGAGGTATGCAATACTAATTCACCATTTGAAAGTCAATAAATCATTAACAGAGTAAAGGAGAAAAACATGAGTATCTCAGTGGACACAGAAAAGCATTTGACAGTATCCAGCACCCATTCATGATAAAAGCTCTCAGCAAACTAAGAATGAGAAGGGAACCTACTCAACTTGATACAGAACATCTACACAGAAACCCTTACAGCATATATCATACCTAACAGGGTAAGACTGAATACTTTCCTTTAAGATCAGGAACAATGAAAGGACGTTTGGCATCATTCTTATTAAGTATGGTGCTGGAAGTTCCAACCACTGAAATAAGGTAAGAAAAAGAATATAAAAAGCATATGTATTGTAAAGGAAGAAATAAAACTGTTTCTATTTTTAGATGACATGATTATTCTTTTTAGGAAATTCCAAGGAATCTACAAAACAAGTACTGCTAGAACTAATAAATAAATTCAGTATGATTAACAGGATGAAAGAACAACATGCTTAAAGCAATTGCTTTTCTGTATTCCTACGATGAACATGTGGAAATAGAAATTTAAAACGTAAAACATTTACAATCACTCCAAAGTATATGAAATACTTAGGTATAAACCTAACCAAAAAATGTACAGAATCTGTCTGTGAAAACCACAAAATGCCATAAGAGAAATCAAAGATCTGAATAAATGGGGAGACATACTATATTCATGTATCAGAAGAGTCAGTATAGTAAATATGTCAGTTCTCCCCAAATTTATCTATAGATTTAATGTAATTCCTATCAAAATATAAGCAAGATATTTTTGGAGCTTATTCTAAAATGTATATGGAAAGGCATAGGCCCAAGAATGCCTGAAATGATCTTGAAAAAGAAACAAAGTGAGACTATTCACTCTACCTGATATAGCTATAGTTATCAACATAGTGTGGTATTACCAGAGGTATAGACACATTGATCAATAGAGTAGAATGGAGAACTCAGAAATAGACCCACACAAATATATACAACTGATTTTTGACAATGGTGCAAAAGCTTTGCATAAGAAACTTTTCAAACCACCCTGGGCAACATGGCAAAAAGTCTCTACTAGAAATACAAAAATGAGCTGGGTATGGTGACACGCACCTGTGGTCCCAGCTACTCGGGAGGCTGAAGAGGGAGGATCACTTAATCCCAAGAGGCTGCAGCTGCAGTGAGCTGTGATCACACCACTACACTCCAGCCTAGGTGACAGAGTGAAACCTTGCCTCAAAAAAAAAAAAAAAAGAAAAAGAAAAGAAAAGAAACTTTTAAGAAGAAAGTAAGAATAGAGGAATGAAAGCATCTTAAATAATGTTGGTGCAATTGAACATCCATAGGCAAAAAGAAAGCCTATAAAAGGGCAACTTGAGGGATCCTTATGGCAATGAAATATTTTCTATCTCAACTGGATCAGTGTCAGTACCCTGGTTATGATATTGCAGTATACTTTTGCAAGATGTTACAATTGAGGAATACTGGTAAAAGGCATATAAGATCCCTTTGTATTATTTATTGTAACTGCATGTAAGTCTAATTATTGCAAAACAAAAAATTGCTTTAAAAAATTAAACAATATTACCTAATTAAAAAAAAAAGGAGTGAGTGGACAATCAGGAACAGAGAATGGAGACTTACAGCCATTGGACGGGGTTTGGAACAGTCCATGTAGAAGTACTTGTTTGTCAACTGGAGATGAGTAAAAGGATTACCCACAGCCGAGCACTGTGGCTCACATCTGTAATTCCAGCACTTTGGGAGGCTGAGGCTGGTGGATCACTTGAGGTCAGGAGTTCAAGACCAGCCTGGCCAACATGGTGAAACCCCGTCTGTACTAAAAATACAAAAATTAGCCAGGTGTGGTGGCAGGTAGCTGTAATCTCAGCTACTTGGGAGGCTGAGACAGGAGAATCGCTTGAACCCAGGAGGCAGAGATTACAGTGAGCTGAGATTATACCGCTGCACTCCAGCCTGGGAGACAGAGAGAAACTCCATCTCAAAGAAACAAAACAAAACAAAAACAAACAAACAAACAAAAAAAACAGTTCCAACACTAGTCCCACTGAGGTTAGATCTCATGGATTTACAGCAGAACAATTACATGTATTTGGAAAAGCCTGATCTCAAGATATGATGACTTCATATCACATCTCGTACATACTATACTGATAGTCACAGAAACTATAAAGTATCAGCTCCAACACCTTAAAAATTAATGGACATTCCAAAGAAAATATATGGCATGCACTTTCCTGAGCTTTTGCAAATGCATCAAATGAAAATTCTATTGAAAATATGGTCAAATAAGCACAGCATGATGGTACAAAAATGTGATGCCAAAGAGTAGGAGAGACAGATTTCTGCTGGGTTGTCTTAATCTGTGAGTGTGTGTGAGTGGGTGAGTGTGTGCATCTATGTAAGTTGAGGCGTAAACAAAGGACATTTACCTCCAGATAAAGAAGTAATATTTCTATCTACAAAGCCCACAAACCAGATTCTGTTCAGTAGCATTGTTTTCCCATTCCACTAAGCCCTTCCATTCCAATTTCAACTGCGAGATGTAAAATGCAGCACATTGAAGAGATACTCTGAAAGTATCTAGAGATCATGCTTCTATTGGGAGGAGAAGATTAATTTGACTTAAGTTTCTGGAGAGCAGATCCATTTTGTGCATCTTAATATCCCCTCCACATTTACTTTTATGTAAGAACACACAAGTATCTTCTGAGTGACTGGATGAATACACTCCTTTTAATGAGATCAAACTTTGTGTCTAACATTTATCGGACTTAATGGAGGATACCAAGGCATTTAATATACTGTTCTTTCCCTAAAATATTCATAACCAGAATTTTTGCCTGTCACCTTTTCTCTACAATGACAACTTCACTGAAGAATTAGTTCAAATGTGTTTCTTTGTTTCCTCACATACTTTCATATATGTACCAAAGTTCCATCTACACCATATCCTTGGTGTACAATGACTGGAGCATCCACAGTTCTATGAGCTCAAACACCTAGGGTTTCAGACCAAGGGCAATTTCAACTTAGGTAACCAAAAGCTTCCAAGAAACCCTGAAGAAATGTGTAGTCCTTTGCATCCAAACATTCCTGACCTGTACAGACCCATGAGCAGCAATTAGATTTATTTTTCAGTGTTTTGAAACTAAGGAGAGTAAGTAATTCTGGATGGCCTGGTGTGTTAGTCTGTTTTTGTAATACTATAAAGGAATACCTGAGACTGGATTATTTATAAAGAAAGGAGATTTAAGTGATTCACAGTTCTGCTGGCTTCACAGGAAGCATGGCACTGGCATCTGCTCCTGGTGAGGGCCCCAGGAAGCTTACAATCATGATGGAAGGTGAAGGGGGAGCCAGGGCATCACACGGCAAGAGCAGAAGCAAGAGTGAGGGAGGGGGAAGGTGCTACCTACACTCTTTTAAACAACCAGATCAGTCTCATGAACTAACAGCAAGAATTCACTCATCACCAAGGGGATGGTGTTAAGCCACTGATGAGGGATCTGCCCCCATGATCCAATGCCTCCCAGCAGGCCTCACCTCCAGTACTGGAGGTCACATTTCAACATGAGATTTGGAGGGCACAAATATCCAAACCATATCACCTGGTTTTCTTAAAGCAATCTATTTGAACTTGTCAATTCAAAGCCAAAGACATAGTTTATTATTACCATCAGAGTCACTCAATCTTGAAGATGATAGGGCTGAGAGGACCAGAGCTAAGTCCATTTTCCTTCCTTTAGTCATCACTGCACTGAAATTAGTTCAGATTAAAAAGAGTGAGTTCTTTGCTTTAAAATTTCAAATGACAGAGGCTCTCATGGAAATGCCTTCAGGAGTTTCAAAGCCTCCATCATTAGGTGCAGCCATCCAAGGCAAATATTTGATACTTCATGAAGAGAAGCAATAAGAAGATATGTGTGTCCTACAGGATACATTCCATAATGGATGATAATGTTTTAAATATATATATATACAAATAAAAACCGAGATTCTAATTTTTTCAGGTGTTTCATTAGTAAATATAAACATTTCTTCCATCTCTTGAACTGTGGGAAATACAAATTTCCTTTTCAAAGACTCTGTTTTGCATTTCTCAACATTAGAGAGGCAATATTTTAAAAGGTAACTAGTGATAAAACTCTCTAGAAGAGATGGCTAGGACCTAGAAGGACATTTTGATCCATAAGCCAGCAACACTGAAATCAGGACTTTCAACCCACATGCAGCTCTTTAGGTACCACATGCAGATTTGATGGGCTCTCTGGTTACAGAAACCTGGCCAAGTTTGCAGAACTCTGACAGCTCCGTGCCTCCCACTCCAGCTGAAACACTTGTGGGAAAACTGAGCAAATGGATCTGCCTCGCAGGATCAGAAGAAGTAGGCACCAGCAATTCCATGGCTCTTCTCTTCCTTGTTGTTTTATTTTTCTTGTTATGAAATAAAGCAAAGTAATACAAAATTTATAAAGTACAAAGCAAAGAATATTTAAAAAAGTAATGAGTGCTCTAAAAGAGAAGTCACTTATATTCCACTATCAAGTGTGAATCACTTTTATCTTTGCATATAAATCTTTTGCAAAAGTTAAAATAGCATGCTTATTTAGAAAATTCAACTATCACCCAGCGGCAACCATTGCTAATCTATTGGTGACCACTCAGTCATCTCTTTATTCATACCTACACACACAGGTATCTCTGTAATTTATGTAGGGGTCACGCTCTATATCATGCCTTGCATCTGGCTCTTTTATTCAGTTGAATTTCAGAGAGATCTTTCTATTATCGAGAAATATTTAAAAAAGTATTTTAATTGTTGCAGAGAATTTCTTTAAATGGACAGATAGATGTTCTAGAATGTATGCAGCTAATCCTTCATTTATGAGTATGTAGGTTGTTTCTAGGTTTCTCTTCTCTGAAATAATGCTTCAGTGAAGCTCCTTGTACATGCATTCTTGTGCTTAACCTAATAGCTCCTTGATATAAATTTCTAGAAGAGGAATTAGTGGTTCAATTTTGATAAGTATTTCAGGACTGCCAAAAGAAAGGTTGTGAGGACGTATGCTGTCATAGCAATACAGGAAAAGATGGATTCTCCATACCTTTATCAGTATTACTAATATTTCTCTAATTTTCTAGGAGAAAAATGAAATATTAACCCCATTTGTTAGGTAAAAATGATGGGCCATTTTTACTGGTAATTTTTCATTAATAGTACAATCAAACATCTTTTCAGATATTCATTTACCATTTTATTTCTTTTGTGAACTGCTCATTTTTAAATTGTGATTTTCATCTTATTTAAAATTGCTTTGTAAAGGTTTACTTTATATTATAAATATACACTTCATGTCTGTCAGGTATTGCAAATATTTTCACAATTTGTTATTTGTCTTTTGATTTATGATGTCCTTTTACTGTATACAAGTTTTTAAATTATGTATATATTTTAACACCTTCAAATAACACCTAGTACATAATTTCATATTTGGCTTTTGCATTTTTAATATTGTATTGCTTTTGTTTTTCCTTGTTATTCAGAGTTCTAAAAAATATTTTCATGAATATATAAAATATATTTTAGGAATGTACCATTATTTCCTTAACATTGGCTATATTTATATTTCTCAACACTAATAGTGCTGTATTGGAGGATAGTGAGGCGATGAAGAGAGAGAAAGATACAGAGGAAGAGAGAAGTAGCTGTAATTCAAAACTCTAGTAAGAAGAGAAAAAAGCAAAGTGAGACGGTTTCCTTTATCACTATTGGGAAAGGGACAAAGAGTTAGCAAAGGCCTGATAGTGATATCTTGAAAAAAATGAAGAGAGGCATGTTAAGAAAAAGTAGCCCCAGGGGAAAATAAATAATTCTTTCTTCTGAGTGGCAGAGAACTATAGCACATTCAATTTGTGTGTTTTAGTAGACTTATAATTTTAATTAAGCCTCTGGGTTTTTTCTTTGTGCTTGTCCCTTTTGTTTTAATGGGACATGAGGTCTTTTCTTTTTTTCCTTATTTGTAGGGTCCCCAGTGACCTCTATTGCATTTTGTTACTCTTGGCAACAATAAAATGTATCTATTCTCTTTAGGCTTGTCTAATAAGTGGCATTATTGCATTATTCAAGCATTTAAATTTGATTGATGAGTTTATCCATAAGGTTGTTCACAAATCTGTTAAAGTCATTTATTTTTGATTCTGATATAATTGTGCATGCCATTATTAATGCTGCTTTCCAGAAGAGTAACCATATGTTGTAGGGCCTAATTTCAGGTTCAAAATGGAAAGTGGTGATCTTCTCAATGTGTGATTTATTGGAGGAAAATGGAGCTTGATGGGGACAATCTGGGAGTACGTGGTTGGGAGGGAACCCCCAGATAGACTTCATGTTACTTTGCTGTTACTCAACAGTTTGCATTGTGGGACTTCCAGTGCCAGTCAGGGTGAAATATAGTTTCATATTTTACTACCACCTCTATTGTTTCTCTCTCTTTTCTCTTCTAAGACCAGGGAATAGAACATAAAGGTCGACAGCTTTATCCTAATCTGAATTGTTTTGAATACTGCACTTGTATTTTCATCCTTCATTGATTTTTAATGCAATGTGATGTATTATAGCCATATTCATTACGGTGTGCTGCACCAAAATTGTGCTTTTGGAAGTGTGGCTTTTAATAAAAGGAAACACTTGTGATTATTTGTGCCATACCAGCTGTGTCACAAGTCCTTAATGTACGTAATTCAGTAGGGGTTCTTTTCCCAATTTCATAGCAATAAAGGTAGCACATTGGCTCCATTGCCTTACTTAGGTTTCAGAGTTGTTTTGAAACATTAAGGATTCTGATTTTAGTTTCCATGCCATTTCATTTACATCAGATGAGTGAGTCCATCCCAAAAAATGAGTTGGGTACGTATTTGGATAGCTACAATAAGTGAGAAGGGTGCCTTATTTTGCAAATGGGCATGTGTACTCCTGCCTAGCCTCATCATCTGTCACCTTTGCTCTTTAGAATGTGGCTTCTTGCCACCCTCACCCTACTATCCCCACCCCTCTGCCTGAAGCTGATTAATCACTTCCAAGGCTGTTTAGGTTCTGTTCCACACCTACACTGCAATGTTAAAGTGTCTGTCTCCCTTATGTGCACTTTAAGGACAAGATCTGGGCCTGTCATCTGCATTTCCTCCAGGGCTTGCTGCTTACCATAGAGTCCAGCACAAGGTAACATTTAATGGATTCAATTAAGTGAGCCCAATGTCACCATCTTAGCATATTGAGCCATTAATACATGGAATTGATTGTTAAAATACGGAGGCCAGCTTCCTTCAAGCCTTACTTTCTTTCAAAAATATTTGTTGAATACTTGCTGTTTTGGCACAGAGAACATAGTGGTGAGATGATAGAGATAATCCCTGGCTTCAGTGAGTTACAATCTCATGAAATAATTCATTAGTCTTGTTTCTCCAATTCACATCCTTTCAAGTTTCAGGTTGGGAAAACAAATCAAATCTCCCCTCATATTAAAAAAAAGTAAACTAAAATACTGCCTCTAGATGTCCAGGTGCAGGGACTCACACCTCTGGTCCCAGCATTTTGAGAGGCCGAGGCAGGAGGATGGCTTGAGCCTAGAAGTTGGAGACCAACCTGGCCGAGACCGTGAGACCTGTTACTATAAAACATTAAAAAATAGAAGGGCATTGTGTTGCATGCCCGTAGTCCCATCTACTTGGGAGGCTGAGACAGGAGGATTCCTTGAACTGAGGAGTTTGAGGCTGCAGTGAGCTATGATCATGCCACTGCACTGCAGCCTGGGCAATAAAGTGAGACCCCATCTCTAAGAAGAAGAAAAAAACTGCATCTGGAGCTTTGCTACTTGGATCATAGTGTAGCAGAGATGCATGGTATAGAGCTATCCTGTGCATTACGATAGCTGCTAGCCACATGTGGCTGTTAACACTGCAGTGTGCTAGGTCTGAATTGAGAGGTGCTGTCACTGTAAAGTCACTTCAGTGACCTACATAACAGGTCTTGAAGATTTATATATTAAAACCTGTTCATCATCTCAATAATTTTTAGATTGATTATATGTACAAATAATATTTTTGTAGTTTGAATTTAATAAGATATTATTAAAACTGGGGCCAGGAGTGGGGGCTCATGCCTGTAATCCCAGCGCTTTGGGAGGTCAAGGTGGAAGAATCACTTGAACCCAGGAGTTCAAGATCAGCCTAGGCAACATAATGATACCTCATCTCTACAAAAAACTAAAAATTGAAAAATTAATTACACTTGGTTCTTTTCATATTTTTGTGGGATTACAAGATAAATTTTGAAAAATAGATGTAGCTTGTGTTTGTGGCTTGCATTATTTTGCTATTTGAAAGTCCAAGTATAGAGTGAGGCACAGCATAGACTGGAGGCACATTGCTTCACTTCAAATCCTGATCCTTCCCCCTACTCATTTTGTGGTCTTTGGCAATTTACTAAATCTGTCTTTCATTCTTTGTCTTACCATGTTGTAAAATCAAGATAGTGATAGTACCTAACTCAAAATATTGTTATGAGGATAGTTTATATGTCTAAATCATTTAGAACAGTATCTGGCATAGAGTGCATACTCTTTAAATGTTTGTTGAATAAGTAAATAAACCCAGTGGTCGTGTGCACCTTCACCCCAGTAGGTAGAATTATCAAAGAAGTAATGCAGTTTTTAAGTAGCAGTTTCGTGAATAACCTGTATTTTTCTAGGAGCAATAGTAGCAATTGTAGACTGACATGGTGAACATTTTTGATGGTTTATTAGTTTAATTTCCTTCTCCTCACTTTCTTCCTCCCCCCAGAACAGGTGGAAGGAAAGGAGCAAAACTCAAATATATTAATTACATTACTCTCTAGTAGGCTTTTTGGGAGAATGATTCTGAAATGGATGGCAAGTCAGTAATTTTTTTCTTCGCATTATGGCAGTTTCCTGTTACTTTATGTAGGTAACTTGAAAGAAATCTAACATATGAAAACTCAAGCTTCTACGTTACGGAGTGGATTCTTTGGATCCATTGAAGAGCATTGTCAGCAGCCATCCAGACACCTCCATGTATTCATGTATTCATTAACTAGAGAAGAGACACTTTGAAGTCAATCAAAATTTAAAATATTTATGAAGCCTATATATAAAGGGAAGATATATTGGTTGTGGCAGAGAGACTCTTAAAGTGGCCTCCAATCCTTGTCTCCTGGTGTTCACACCCTTGCGTGGGACGTTCCTCTTGCGAGTAGGCAGGACCTGTAACTTGCATAACCAGTACAATATGGCAAAGGGGATGGAATATTCATGATGACACATATGCAGTAACATGAAAATAAGATGGTAGCACCCATCCTTCTGGAGTTTCTCCTTTGCTTGATGGCTTTCAGAAAGTATGCAGCCCTGTTGGGGGACCTGCATAGCAAGAGACTTCTGGCAGCTTCTAGTGACTGAATGTGGCCTCTGCCAACAGCCAACAAAACACTGCCAAGAATTAAGTTCTCCCAACAACTGGATTAAGCTTATAAGTGAATCCTTCCCCAGTCAAACCTCTGATGAGACCACACCCTGCCAACACCTTCATTTCAGCCTTGTGAGACCCTATCAGAGGACTAGGTATAGTAGTGCCAAACTCCTGGCCCACAATATATATGTGTTCTTTTAAGCTGCTAGTTTGTGGTATTATTGTTATTCGTCAATAAATAACTAATACACTGGCATTTGTACTTGCCCAAATTTAACCTCCAAGCATATTTTATGGCAAAAGCAAGACATATGCATTGAAATTATTGGGTGATTTTTCCTTTTCTTCTTTTTACTAGCATCAGAGGGATTTAAGTATATGATACTTAGCAGTAGAATCAGTCACTATATTTATAATATTTCACAGCATTTAAAACAGTATACACACCAAAGACTTTAGGTTGGCAGACGATGATTCAGTTATTCATATGTTGATCTGATATAACTATGTTGTTAGGAATGCATGAGACACATATATTTGGGTTTCTGAAGACAGATATGAACTGAAGACAATTTTTTCAAGTTATTAGCATCTTCCAGGTGGTAGTTGGAATACTGAAATGGATTAAACCACCTGATCATCTGCAGACATTAAAGAAGGCTAAGGACAGAGTCCCTGAAGTAACAACATTTAAGGATCATGCAGAAAAAGAATCAGCAAAAGAAAAAACAAACCAGGAAGGCAAGGAAGATTTAGGAGAGTGATGTCAGAGATGGAAAGAGTTTCAAGATGAAGAGAATACCAAAAAGGAGAAGCAAAAATGAGACCTGAGTTAATTGGATTTAGGAATTAGGAAGTGACTATTGACTTCAGCAAGGTGGAGTGGAAGTTGGATTTCAGTGAATCATTAAGTTAGGAATAAAGAAGTAGCGGTGAAATATTCACTTAGGTAATAACTAAAGGGAGACATTGAACTAAGGAAAGAGTTGTCCTTAAATGATGCAAGAGATGTTTATGTCTGCTGGCCTTGACAAGTTACCAGAAGAGGTTATCATATGGGAAAGGAAAAGAGTAATTGTTAAAGTGAGGTCCAGGGGGTTGAGAGGGAATATCCCGAGTGGCATCACAAAGAATTAGCCTGAGATGGAATAGAATACATCTTTCTCTGACTAGAGGGGAGGAAACTAGCCTACATGAGGAAGTAGATTCATCACAGGTGTGGGGGATAAGTCAGAGAATGCACATGTCTTCAATTTTCCCATTTGCTGAGAGTAACTGGGGTAGGGTTGAGTAGGGCTTTAGGTAAGTATGTAAGTAGGTAAAACTGCTGATGGCAATTAGAGGGAAAGCTCACTAAACACAAATGAGAGTCTTGCTGAGTAAAAATGAACTTCTAAGGGGCATTGAGAATTTCACCAAATCTGAAAGTAATATCATTATGAAATCTCCCTTGGAATTAAAGGTGAAGGGATTTTGGTTTGTGTCCAGCAAAGTGAGAAACCTGAACTGGGGAAATACCCTGCAGCCCCACTTCCAAGCTGTTGCCAAGGCCATCCCTCTTGCACACATGCAGACTTTGCTCATGCCTCTTGGCTGACAAACTAGGCTTGTGTTGTATTTTACCTTAGTATAGTTAGAGGAAGAAAAAATTAGGATTCGTTCTTCAGATTGGAAGTAAGGAATTCCATATGTAGGAGATACTCTTTGCAATGGGGTGTGGCATGCCCACTTTCTTCACTAGACGGTGTATTGCGGCTTTGCTTTCTTCTTCCTGTTGGAAATATATTTTCAGTCACCATCCCTGTTTTCCCCCAATTTAAGCAAAACAGGCAAGAGCCATCCCTCATCGTTCTCTGAGATTGCTTCTTTTGGAAACTGCACACATTATAATTCTTAGGGGTAACTTTTTTAAAAAAAAAAATCTAAGACCATGAAACTGGAATTGTTGTCCATTTAATTTCTTAAATGGAATCCTGGAATTTTGTGTCTAGGGAAATGGTCTATAAAAAAGGCATCTTCTATATCTAGATGATCTGTGTATGGGTGGAGCTCTGGCAATAGTTACTACAAAGGTCGACATTCAGATCTTCTGAAATTATTACAGCAGTTTATTCTTTCACTTAGTATAGTGATCAAATACCTGCTATCTGCCTGGTGCTATTCTAGGCTCCAGATAAGGACCCCTGCTTCAGGGAGCTAACATTGTTGTATGCATGCAGTGGGGAAAAGGAAAGGGAGTGAACCTGAAAATAA
Organism: Pan troglodytes; assembly: GCF_028858775.2. Lineage (NCBI taxonomy): Eukaryota > Metazoa > Chordata > Mammalia > Primates > Hominidae > Pan > Pan troglodytes. The sequence continues at coordinate 154,087,307 of NC_072398.2, read as the reverse complement.
ACAAATATAATATGTTTTGAAAAAAGATACATTGAATCATGTTTAAGTATGAACAAATTAAAATGAAGAGAGGTGATGGACAAAGGCTAGGAAAAAGAGGCTGGCTTTAGACACCTAAAATCTACAGATTTCAGAAGATTTCTGGGTTGTGACCAGACAGCTAAACAGTCTGTGAGTACTTTGGCAAGAACATAAATGGCGTAAGAACTGCTGTGTCCATATTTTTGAAAGCTGACTCTAAGTCAGGAGAAATAACTATCTTCTGTGAACCCGGGAGAAGAGACGTATCCTTGACATTAGCTGAGGTCAGTATGGCCAGTCAATTCTTTTCTCTGCCAAAAAAAAAAAAAGCCCAGAAAGTAAGGAAAACAAGAGGGCAGGAGCCTCATAGATGAGGAAAATCATATCTTTAAAACACAGTTTCTTGTTGATAAATAATCCTCTTACTGCACTGGCAACAGGACTCTCTCCTGCCGCTCCCCCTTTGTCTTACATTCTTAATCAGTTGATTACATACCACTAAAAATACACATAATGCCACTTCCTCCTTTCCTGATCACAGCCACAAACCTCCATTTTCCTTTTTTGTTGTTGTTTGGGCTTTTGGTTCTGAACTTTGTGTTTTTAACTACATTTAGACTCTGGGAAATGGAGGTTTCTGAGGTTACCTTTGAAACATCTTTGAGTGACAGGCTCCCTTTGGCCACACAGAATTTCAAGAGTGGAATAAAAAGTGTGGATTCAGTTCAAACTCCGGTAGCTTTTTTCAACTCAGAAATGGAATCTGGCTTTGACTAGCCCCAGGGAATGTAAACAGAACCTTACCTGTAATTAACCTAGGGCTTCTCTTGTTCTCAATGCAAATGGAGTTATAATTGTATTTCTCTTAGTAGAATAGAAAGGCTGTGTTTCAGAGGGGAGCTGGCAGTTGAATAAAGGACAAGTTATCTAACTGTGACAGCTCTCTCCTATCTCCTTCTAGAAAAGCTGAATGATAATAAAACTGGAGTTGCATTTGATGTAAGACATATGGTAATTACTATAATAATATTATCACCCAGGTTCTGCAGTGGCTTTGTCAGTGAGGTGCAATTTCACATATTGTCTGCGATAAAATCCCCGTTTTTGGTTATTGATAGCAATGCCTTTCTCAAATGCTATAGGTATTTTGTGACAGCTGCGAAGTTCCTGCTTCATATCCAGGTAATTGGGTTGAGAATAAGGCCTGCATGCTAAAACCTGTTGATGTGAGAAGTAGTGAAAGCCCAGGGAGTACTGTGAATATTTTGGTAGTTATTCACAGACTAAATGGGAAGCCTTTGCTAGTCAGTGCTTCTGAAGCAATCCTAGAGAAAAAGAAAGAAAAGAAAAGAAATAAAGGCAATCTCCTTTAGAAAGCCTCTGTTGGGTCTTCAATGACGATTTGCAAATTTTGAGCTAATCAATTATATTATGAATCTATAGATAATATTTAAAAGCTATATACAGATTCACAAATTAATTACTTTCATGTCATTCTGCTATTGATTGTTTCATAAGTCAAATTTTACTTGGCTTAATTACTGGTTTAATAGAAGTTATTTCAGCATAATAAGTATGTGACCATGTAATAAACATTTTTATTTATTTGTCACAGAAGGAATTGGTTCTATAGTATATTAGCCTGAGCTTAGCTGTATATATTTAATTTCATGGCTGTTTCCAGGGAACTGAATTTTGAAGACACTAACAGCATGTTAAAATGGACTACTATAAATCCTTTTTTGGAAATACGTGGGAAATAAATAATAAATAACAGTGTGTCAAAGTGATTTTATTACTTAGATTAATAAAAGGAAACTAATACAATGTCTGGATATGGGAAAAAATCAGATTATGGGGTTTTTTTCCTTGTTAATGTTATCCCTTGTGCAGAATTCATTTTTTAAAAATCTCACCAAAGACCCATAAAACAGTGAGCTCTATTCTGGAGTTATTATTTAGGCACCAATAATCAGTAGTGGCAATATTCAGTGAGTACGTCAGAGCATACTCTTGTTGAATCAAATAAATATGTACATGTAAAGGTGCAGATTACAAGTTAATTCTACTATGAAGTGCTAAATAACTAGAAATAATGTGATTAATTTGGGGATAAAATTGGTGTTGTATTGGTTGGTTGTTATGATTTAAATTCCTTGGTTAATTCCTTTTTTTCCTCATAAAGGGGAAATTGCCCAGTTTTTGAATAATTGAACTGCAAAGTTAGCACACAAACTGAAGACCTTTGGCCCTAGCATTTATAGAAAAACACTTGGGATTTCTATAAAAAACCTATAGCAATGTGGTAATTTAAATCATTTTGATGCAATTCAATTCAAGGGTTGCAATTATTAAATGCCTGCAAAGTCCAGACACTTTCTAGCCCTTGGGATACAGCGATGAACAAAATTAAGTTCTACTTCCATGAGCTTACACTGATTAGGCATGGCTTCTGTGCCAGATTATGTGTATAATATAACATCTCAGGTATACTTGCTAATGATACACCAGATGAAGTTGAGATTCTGAGTGACCATTTGTTACTAAGAGAAAGAACCAAGAATTAGCTCCTGTTTGACTCCCCAAGCACTCTGAACCCTAGTGTAGTGGAAAGATTATCTTCTGCAGAAGTAAAAATATTCTGGATTTCCCAAAAGAAGTTTGCTAACATAACAGGCAATAGATACCTCTAGTTGAGTGGCATATTTTGCACGCGTTTGTTAACTCACCGTATTATTTCCTTCTCCAAATTGTTCTTTGACTATTTTCCAAGGGTCTTAGCATTTTTACATTCATTTGAAGCTCATTGTACAATTAAGGTATTATGCCTTTTTCATGTGTACTATAACTAGTGTTCCCACCTATGATTTTCTTTATTTTGTTGGTATATACCTTTTTAAAGCAAATGTCTGATTCATTGTCTTTAATTTGGAGCAACAGACTTATCTTCAGATGGAAGTAAAAACTCAACTTGTAGCTTATTTTGTTGTGCATAGTCTAAAATGTAGTAAGAAAAAGGTGCACCCCAAGAATAATGGCCAGTGTGAATGAGCCCTTCTTCTTGGAGAAAAGATCATGGGCCAGTTTCACAGAAGGACATTCTTTCTTTGAGATTTTATACACATGTGCTATTGAAATCTGAAGGAGAAGAAATATTTTCTATGGCGTAGTTCCCTTTGTAGGGTCAACCCTTAATTTACAGAACATTATTATAAGATAATACGATAGTGTTTGTGAGGTTGTCCAAAGGGAATAAATTTTATAATCACTTATCTTTTGAAATTGCATTAATTGTTGAACTACTGATAATGAAATTTTGATACTAAAGATTTTTTCTAAGGCAGAGGTTATGTGGTCATGTGGTGGAAGGAGCATTGGACTTTGGACTTTGTACCAGAGGATGTGGGTTTTCACTTAAAAATGAGGATATGAACCTGATGATACTAAGACTGAAAAGACAATTCAAGTCAGGAGACTGGAAGAGAAGCAGGGCGTGTGTGTGTGTGTGTGTGTGTGTGTGTGTGTGTGTTAGAAAGGGGAGCTATAAGAGACATATTTTGGATATATTCCTCAGAGATGCCGTGTTGAGATGTTTTGTAGATAACTGAATATCATTTACCTCTCAAGAGAGTGGTATGGGTGAGAGAATATAGGCCTGTTAACAACATAGCAGCACTAATAGAAGCCAAAGAGAAAAACAAATGACTTGAGGAGAAGGTGTGAAATGCAAGCCCTAAACTGACCCTGCAAGTGGTTTTTATTATTTTCCTTGTTTCTTTTGGTTTTTGATGTTTGAACATACATCTTTTCTCAAAGACAAAAGTTTTGCAAAATCACACAATAAAAATATTAGGACTTATGGGGAAAATTGGGATGTGACAGATCACTCAAAACTCATAGATGTGTAAGCATAACACTAACAAAAATAACAATAACCTTATTAAATTATCAGCACCCTTAAAAAGCATGTTAACTTCCTGATGAAGTTTTTAGAAGGAAAATATTTGATAGCTTACTGGAAGATGGTGTAAGGAAGGGTTGAGGCGTCTGAGTTATAGAGGAAAGAGCAGAAGCAAACACTCAAGGCACTTCCAAGTCAGAATACATGCACACATAAAGGAAGGATGGAAAATGGATGCAGTCAGCTGGCTAGTGCACTGTGTGCTCAGCTGCTGTTACTTGTTGGAGCAAGATGTTAGGACCGTGAGAAAAACCACTGTGAACCTGTACCTCACACTGATGTTAGCCCTATTGTTACCAGAGGAGCACATGAAAGAAACGCTTTTCTTTTTCTCTGACCTGCCTGGCCAAATAATATTTATAATTCATTACTTTCAGTAAGGACAAGAGAACAGAACTTTCTGTATTCCAATTTGAACGCCTTATGACTAGGGTATCAATATCTATTTGCCACAAGCTCCACCACACTCTATTGTCTTACATCCCCTCATCTCCTATCCATTTCACACATGTATGTTTCCTGTCGGATTTAGTTTGCAGGCCCTTGTGTAGGGAAGAAAAGAACTTAGAGGAAAAGGTTACATTTAAGGGCAGGCTCTAAGAACTGATCATTAGAAAGGTAGAAAGAGCATCGAGAAGAAAATGTTAGATTGGAAACAAAAGGAGGAGATAATTTCAGAGTAGAGTTGTAAGTATAAGATCCTGCAGAGAGGTCCATTGAGATTATGGCATCTCTCCAGTAAGACAGCACTAGTACCTTTGGTAAGAAAAGTTTTTGCATGGTGTGGTGAAGGCAGAGCCAGGCTGCCATGCCAGGGAAAGGGAACAGCAAAGAGTGAAGAAAGGAATGTGCTCCACTCTTTCAAGAAGTTTGATGTGGAAAGAAAAGAGAAAGGAGGACTGGCTGCTTTTATAGGGAGACATGCTGAAACAGTTTTCTTTGTATGGCAAGGAACACTTAAACGTATCATTTGTAGATGGAAGAGAAGTAGCTACTGGGGAGGAAAAGGGAAATGATTGAAGGTGAGAGAGCAAGAGTAAGAGAAGAGACTAAATAGAACAAGTCTCCAGAGAGCTTATTTCCATTACATAATTCACTCCACAAATGTGGGCTCATCTTTGTTGCATTTCTAGCTCCTTCTGACTGGAAGTGTGATTTCTAGCAATATATTTATAGAATGTCCTCTGCCCCCCTTCAAACACTTTTCAATAAATGCTCCGTGTGGTTCATTTGTAAAGCTATCTCTACTGTAGTAGTTTCTACCAGAAGACATCTGCAGATAATGCAATTCACCAAGTCAGCATGAAGGGTTGAATCCCTGGAACAACTAGGAATTTTTGCAGGCTATTTCTGCTGTGACACAGCCCTGAAGTGGCTAGCAGATATTCAGCCTGAGTGGACCCCCTTTATTACTGATCTATTGCCTGCCTAATTGTGCATAACATTCCAAATATTATTAATTTTTAATTATTTACGTTTAATTATCTGCATTACTTAAGCATTCGAATTCCACAGCTAATGTTCTCAATGAAATATTTACTAAACAGTCAAACCTCTTGGATTCCACAGAATTAAATGTTTTCAATTTGCAGCAAACCTTTCCTCCAGGAGGCATTCTTTGCACTCTAGTGTTCTGGAGGTGGCTGCAGTCTGGGTGGTTATGGCTTCAGCCTTACCATCCTTTTCATCTCAGGGACACTGTCAACTCTAATGGGATGGATTGCTCTGCTTGGCATTAGCATTAGGAGGTTGAGTGCCGTTGGGACACTCATGCCATCTCTCTTCCCACTTCTCTTCTGTTAGGGCCAGAAAATGCATTAACAAGGAGCCAGTTCTGGTGATAGGAAAGCGAAACAACATTATTGTGGTCAAAAGGCAGAGGCATGATGAAAACTAATAATAGCTCTGACAAGAGATGATTACTCACAGCTGATCAGCCAGAAAGCTTTTCCAGAGCAAAATCAGGACCCACTGTCGATGGAAATGCTGTTTCCAGAACAGAGGCCAAGGAAACAGGATTATCCACCCCAGCATTCCTGACATAAATATTCTCACCTCTATTATCCTTTGTACAGAAGGAGGGGGCCCATGGTCCACAAAATGTGAATTGGTTTCAGTTCATTTTCTAGGAGTGGAAATGGACAGAATTGTGCTAATGTACCTATGCTCACTAACGGTGTCTCCCTTCTCACCAACTACAAATCACTGAGAGGGTTGATGATGTGATCTGTACGCATAGTGGTTAAGACTGAGGGATATACATTAGACCTTCATTCATTCCACAACTATTTACTGATCACCTGCCGTGTGCCAGGCACTGTGCTAGGCACTTGAGAGACAGAATACAGTAAGACAAACATAGTTGCTTCCTTTATGGAACTTATAGTCCAGCAAATATGAGACTCCCTGGATTTGAGTCACAATGGCTGCCTCCTAGCTGAATGACTTTGGGGAACTTACTTAACCTCTTCAGACCTCAATTTCCTTATCTTTAAAACCGGAATAATCATAGTACTTTCCTCATAGGTCAGTATGACTATTGAATTGTTGATATGTGAATGCATGTGAAACTCATAAATCATAAGATTGGCACTTACAGCTTGTTTCACTGGGTTGTAGATTAGGTGTGCATGTATGGTTTCACTAAAAGCTTGTACTTGAGGCCTAACAAAATTAGCAATTTAATTATGAGTGTTTAATAAATGCTGTAATTACTGGACACGACTCTAAGTAGCAGAAGATATGGCCGGGGCGAGCAGATAGATGTTAGAGAGTACAACTTTCTGAGTTTGGGT